>NW_007729795.1:0-3979 GCF_000696425.1 Galeopterus variegatus | reverse complement strand
AACTTGGTGTATACATACACAATATAATACTACTTAGCCATAAAAAAATGAATGAAATTCTTCCATTTGCAGCAACATGGAAGAAATTATGATAAGTGAAATAAGCCAGACAGAGAAAGAAATACCACATTTTCTCACTCATATGCAGAAGCTAAAAAAGTTGATCTCATGGAAATAAAGAGTAGAACAGTGGTTACTAGAGACTGGTGGTGAGAACTGGAAGGGGAGCTGAGGAGATGGTGGTCAGTGAATACAAAATATTAGAGAGAGAGGAAGAATGGGATCTAGGGTTCTACGGTAATATAGGAAAGCTACAGTTAACAACAAAGCACTGTGCATCTTTGAATAACCAGTCAAATGATGTTGAGTGTTCCTAACAAAGAAGTGACAAATATTTGAGGAGATGGATATACTAACCACTGTAATATGACCTTTGCAAACAATATGAGTGTACCCAGTTATCATATTGTACTCCATTAATATATAAAATTATCATGGGTTAATTAAAAAAAAATAAATTTGAAAGAGAAATAGAGAATAGAATAGTGATTACCAGAGGCAGGGAAAGGGAGAGTGAAGGGGGTTAGGAAAAGGTTTGTAGACTTGTACAAAGTTACACAGTTCTACATGGATGGAACATGTAAGTTCTGATGCTCTAGGGTGACAATAGCTAAAAATATTATATTGTATATTTTAGGATAGCTAGAAAAGGGGATTATGGATGTTATAACCACAAATAAATGATAAATATTTAGGTGACAGATATGATAACTATTCTGTTTAGATCATTATACAATGTCTGTATGTATTGAAACAACAAATTGTACTACCATAAACATGTAAAATGAAAAAAAAAATTTAAAATATTTGAAAAATAAAACATACAAATATTTTCATGAACATTTTGAAATATCCTTGTACTTCTGTGTAGGAAATAATTTATTTAATTGTATCAAACCTTTAAAGAGGAATTAATACCAATACTCTTCAAAGCATTCCAAAAAATTTAAACAGAAGCCAGTCTCCTGAACTCATTCTATGAGGCAAGCATCACCTTGATACCAAACCAGTGAGATACAACAAAAAAATAAAACTACAGTCAGATATCTCTCATGAACATAGATGCAAAAATCCTTGAAAAATTACTAGCAATCAGAATACACCAACACATCAAAAAAAATATACACCATGATCAACTGGGATTAATCCCAGGGAGACAAAGATGGTTCAACATATGCAAATCAAGAAATGTGATACAACATATCAACAAAATCAAAGACAAAAACCATATGATTATCTCAACACATGCAGAAAGAGCATTCAACAAATTCAAAATCTTTTTATTATATGACTTTTAGCAAATTAGGTATAGAAGAAAAGTATCTCAACACAATAATAGATATATGTGACAAACCCACACCAATATCAGCCTGAATGAGAAAAAGCTGAAAGATTTTCCATTAGGAATAGGAACAAGACAAGGAAACCTGTATCAACACTCCTATTTAACATAGTGTTAGAATTGCTAGCGAGAACAACCAGGCAAGAGAAACAAATAAAGAGAATCCAGATTGGAATGACAAAGTCAAACTGTCCCTGCATACAGATGACATGATCCTATATACAGAAAACCTAAAGGCTCTACCAAAATACTCTTAGACTTGATTAACAATTTCAGAATCGTTGCAGGATACAGAATCAACACCCACAAATTGGTAGGTTTTTAATTATCAAATAATGAACTAGCAGAAAAAGAAATCAAGAAAGTAAGACCATTTACAATAGTCACCAAAAAAATAAAATACCTAGAAATCAATTTAACCAAGGAGGTGAAAGATCTCTACAAACACTAATACAAATCACTACTGAAAGAAATTAAGGAATACTCAAAAAGGTTTAAAGACACTTCATGTTCTTGGATTGGAAGAATCTATATTGTGAAAATGTCCATTCTACCCAAAGCGACATACTGGTTCAATGCAATCTCTATCAAAATACCAATGATATTCTTCACAGAAATAGAAAAGAAATAATACTGACATTCATATGGAATAACAGAAGACCTCAAATAATGAAAGAAACCCTGAGCAAAAATTAAAATAAAATAAAGGCAGAGGCATAACACTACCTGTCTTCAAGTTATACTGCAAAGATATAGGAGCCAAAATAGCACAGTACTAGCATAAAAACAGACAATCAGACCAACGGAATGGAATAAATCTCAGAAATCTACCCACATACTTACAGCCAACTAATCTTTGACAAAGGCGGCAAGAATATATCTTGAGGGGAAGATTACCTCTTCAGTAAATGGTGCTTGTAAAGTTAGACATCCATATGTAGAAGAATGAAACTGGACATGCACCTCTTGCATATACCAACTCAAAATGGTTTAAAGACTTAAGTATAAGATGTGAAACTTTAAAAGTACTAAAGGAAAACATAAGGGAAATATTTCAGGAAGTAGGACTGGCAAAGACTTTATGAATTTTTACAAAAACAAAAGTACAAGCAACAAAAGAAAAAAATAGACAATGGGATTATATCAAACTAAAAAGATTCTGCACAGCAAACATTCAACGGACTGAAAAGACAACCTAAATAATTGAAGAAAAGATTTGCAAACTATATATCTGACATGGAACTAATATCCCTAATATATAAGGAACTCAAACAACCACACAATAAAAAAAAAAAAAAAAATAAGCCAATTACTAAATGTGCAAAGGAGCTTAACAGTCATTTTTTTGAGGAAGACATGCAAATGGCCAACAGGTATTTTTAAAAATGCTCAACATCACTATTCATCAGGCAAATGCATATTAAACCATATTGACATATCACCTCACCCCAGTTAGAATGGCTATAATTAAAAGACAGAGAGTAACAAATGCTGGCACAGAAGCAGAGAAAGGGGAGCTCTTCTACATTGTTGGTGGGACTGTAAATTAGTATAGACACTATGAAAAAGAGTGGAAGTTTCTCAAACAACTACAGATGGATGCACCATGATAACCACCAATTCCACTTCTGGGTATTTACCCAAAGGAATGGAAATCTTCATGTCAAAGGGATACCTGCACTCCCATGTTCATCACAGCTCTTTTCACAACAGCCAAGACATGGATCCAACCTAAATGTCCATTGACAGATGACTGGATAGGAAAAATGTGGTATGTATACACAATGGAATACTACTCAGCCATAAAAAAGAATGAAATTCTGCCATTTGCAGAAACATGGGTAAGCTTGGGGGAAATTGTGTTTCATGAAATAAACCAGGAACAGAGGGAAAAATACCACATATCTTTACTCTTACGTGGAAGCTAATAGAGGAAAAAAGAAGGAAAGACCACAATGGCATGTTGGACTTGCAAAGGGAGAGGACAGATCTAGGGTTGTGGGAGTGGGGGGGTAGGAGAGGAATGGGATTGAGGAGAGTTTGGGTGGGGTACATAGGGAATAACTGCAATTCGTGGTGGTGGTCATGCTTATCGTATTGATCTGCTCACCATATCATCTTGGTCACAGATGCTGACAGCTCTCTGTCCCATGAATATGTATAATGAATAAAAATAAAATTAGTAATAATAATAAAGAAAAAAAAANAAAATACTCTTAGACTTGATTAACAATTTCAGAATCGTTGCAGGATACAGAATCAACACCCCCAAATTGGTAGGTTTTTAATTATCAAATAATGAACTAGCAGAAAAAGAAATCAAGAAATTAAGACCATTTACAATAGTCACCAAAAAATAAAATACCTAGAAATCAATTTAACCAAGGAGGTGAAAGATCTCTACAAACACTAATACAAATCACTACTAAAAGAAATTAAGGAATACTCAAAAAGGTTGAAAGACACTTCATGTTCTTGGATTGGAAGAATCAATACTGTGAAAATGTCCATTCTATCCAAAGCGACATACTGGTTCAATGCAATCTCTATCAAAATACCAATGATATTCTTCACAGA
>NW_007729794.1:212099-249071 GCF_000696425.1 Galeopterus variegatus | reverse complement strand
AAAATGCAATAGAGAAAAGATAGTTTTTTTTTTCCCAACAAATGCTGCTGGAACAACTAGAAATCCAAATGCAAAAAAATGAATCTAGACACAGACCTTACACCCTCCATGAAAATTAAATCATATACCTAAATGTAAAATGTAAAACTCCTAGAAAATAACATATAAAAATGTAAGTGACCTTTAGTATGGCAATGACTCTTTAGATAGAATACCAAAGGTACGATTCATGGAAGGAAGAATTGATAAGCTGGACTTCATCAAAATTAAAAACTTCTGCTCTGAAAGACACTGTTAAGAGAATGAGAAGATACATCACAGACTGGGCGAAAATATTTGCAAAAGACAGCTGATAAAAAATTGTTATCCAAAATATACGAAGAACTTCTACAACTCAACAATAAGAAATCAAATAATCTGATTAAAAAATGGGCAAAGACCTGGACAGACACCTCACCAAAGAAGACATACGGGTGAAAAATACACATATGAAAATATGTTTCATATCATATGCCTTTAGGGAATTTCAAATTAAAACAACAATGAGATACCTCTACATATTGGTTACAGGTTGAGCATCTCTAATCCAAAATCCGAAATGCTCCTATGTTTGAAACTTTTTGAGTGCCAACATGATGCTCAAAGGAAATGCTCATTGGAGCATTTGTGATTTTTGAATTTGGGATGCTCAATTTTAAGTATCTGCAAATATTACAAAATCTGAAAAAAATTCTCACTATGAAACACTTTTGGTCCCACACTTCTGGATAAGCGATACTCACCCTATATAAGGGCCAAAACCTTAGACACTAACACAACCAAATGCTAAGGAGAATGTGGAACTGCAAGAACTCTCATTCATTGCTGGTGGGAATGCAAAATGGCACAGCCCCTTTCCTTTGGTTTAGAAGACAGTTTGGCAGTTTCTTATAAAACTAAACATTCTCTTACCATATAATCCAGCAGTCATGCTCCTTGATACTTATGTAACTAAATGAGCGAAAAATTGTGTCCGTGGAAAAACCTGCCCATAGATACTTACAGAAGTTTTATTCATAACCGCCAAAACTTGTAAGCCACCAAGATGTAGTTTAGTAGGTGAATGGATAAATAAACTATGATACATCCAGACAGTGGAATAGTATTCAGCGCTTAAAAGAAATGAGCTGTCAAGCCATGAAAAGACATGGAGGAAACTTAAGTGCGTGTTACTAAGTGAAAGAAGCCAATCTGGAAAGGCTAAATACTGTATGATTCCAACTATATGACATTCTGGAAAAGGCAAAAAACTATGGAAACCCTAAAAAGACCAGTGTTTGCCAGGGGTTGGGGCTGGGGATGAATAGGTGGAGCACAGAGGATTTTTAGGCAGTGAAACTATCCTGAATGATATTTGTATTAGTCCGTTTTTGTTGCTTATAAAAAAATACCTCAGACTGGGTAATTTACAAAAAAAAAAAAAAAAATTATTGCTTCCAGTTTGCTAAATACTGTATGATTCCAACTATATGACATTCTGGAAAAGGCAAAAAACTATGGAAACCCTAAAAAGACCAGTGTTTGCCAGGGGTTGGGGCTGGGGATGAATAGGTGGAGCACAGAGGATTTTTAGGCAGTGAAACTATCCTGAATGATATTTGTATTAGTCCGTTTTTGTTGCTTATAAAAAAATACCTCAGACTGGGTAATTTACAAAAAAAAAAAAAAAAATTATTGCTTACAGTTTCTGACACTAGGAACTCCAAAGTCCATCTGGTAGTGGTGACAGTGACCCAGGGGTCTCACATTGAATGAGGGAGAAGACAGACTCTCCTTTTCTTTTAAAGCCCTCAGAACAACACACCTGGCCACATTTTAATCCAATCACCTTTTCAAGTCTCCACCTTTCAAGTACCACAATAGGATTTCCCACCCTCTTAACAGTCACAGTGGGAGCTAAGTTTCTAATACATAAAACTTGGAGTACACAATTCAAGCTTCAGTGAGTTTTGGAGGGACATAATTCAATCCACCACATTCCACCCCTGGCCCCCTCAAACTCATATCTTTTTCACATGCAAATACATTCATTTCAGCCCCAAAGTCTTAACTTATTTCAGCTTAAAAGACCAAAGTTCAAAGTCCCATCTGTGAAATCAGTACAAGTTATCTCCTTCCAAAATACAATGGTGGAACAAACCTAGGGTACATATTCCAGTTCCAACAGGGAGAAATAGGCCAAAAGAAGGGTATAACAGGTCTCAAACAAGTCTGAAACCCAGCAGGGCAGGCATTAAATCTCAAAGCTGGTGAATCTTGTAACTTGACTCCATGTTCAATGTCTTCTGCATGCTGGTGTGAGGGTTGGGATCCCAAATCCTCAGGCGGCTCCACGCCTATGGCTTTCCTGGTCTCAGGTGATGCTTTAGCTCTCACAGGCTGGGGTTGTGCACTGGTAGATCCACAGATCTGGGGTCTCCATGGTGGTCCTGCTCTCACAGCTCCACGGGACATGGCACTGTTGGGGTTTCTCTGCTGCAACTCCGACCCCACGTTTCTACTAAGCATTGCTCTAGTGAAGGTTGTCTGCGGTGACTCCACCTCTGTGACAGATCTTTTCCTGAGCCCCCAGACTTTTCCATACATCCTTTGAAATCTGGATGGAGGTTCCCAAGCCTCCATAGCTCTGGCATTCTGTAAGCCTGCAGACCTAATACCACATGGGTGCTACCAAGGCTTCTGGCTTGTAGTTTCCAAAGCTGCATATCCAGCCAAACCTGAGGCCAATTTACCCACAGCTGGAGTAGCCAAAGCAGCTGGGATGCTGGTGCTCGAAGCAGCTTGCCGAGGGGGTCCTGGGAAGTGAGCCCATGGAGGGCTCCTCAAGTCTGTTCCCCAAGACCATTCTGTCTCCCTAGGTCTAGGTCTTTGGGCCAGAAATGGAAGAGTTGGCCCCAGAGACTTCTGCAATACCTTCAGGGCCTTTTTCTCCTTCTCTTGATAATCCCTTTCGTTTGTACTTATCTTCTCTCCTAATGGTCTCTGGGCTGTACCATTGCATGCTCTCTGCTTTTCTGCCACATGGCCAGGCTGCAAATTTTCCAAATCTTTACACTCTGCTTCCCTTTTAAATTCTGGCCTTACTTCATGCCTTTCCTGTCATAACTCAGCATAGGCTCTTGCAAGTAGCCATGCAGCTTCCTTCCTTTAAGCTTGGCTGCTTAAAAATTTCTTCTGCCAAACATTCTGCTTCATAACTCTTAAGTTCCAACTTCCACAAAGTCCTAGGACATGGACACAATGCAGCCAAGTTCCTTGCCAGTTCATAGCAAAGGTGACCTTTGCCCCAGATTCTAATAAACTTCTTATTTCTATCTGAGACTTCCTTAGAATTGTCTTTAAAGTCCATATTTCTAACAGCATTCTGTTCGCCCCACGTAACCAGTCTCTAGGACATTCCAAACCTTCACTTGTCTTTTTTGTCTTCTTCTGAGTACTCTAGACTCCTCCAGCCTTTCCTCAACACCAGTTCCAAAGCTGCTTCCACATTTTCAAGTATCTGTTATAAGCAACACCCCACTTATCAGGTACCAATTTTCTGTGTTAGTCCATTTCCATTGCTTATAACAAAATACCTGAAACTGGGTAATTTATAAAGAAACTGAAATTTATTGCTTATAGTTTCTGAGGCTAGGAAGTCCAAAGTACATCTGGTCATGGTGACAGTGACCCAGGGGTCTCACATTGCAATATGGTAGGAGCAGAGAGAGAGACAGACTCTCCTCTTCTTTTAAAGCACTCAGGACCATGCCCCTGACCACCATTTTTAATCCATTTGCTACTGCAGGGTCCTACAATCCAATCACCTCTTCAAAGCTCCACCTTTCAACTACCACAATAGGATTTCCCACCCTCTTAACAGTCACAGTGGGGGCTAAGTTTCTAACACATAAAACTTGGTCTCTAATACAGCAAAATTTGCAATATGGGATTTTGGAGGCAGAGGTGAAGGCTTGGACTGGTTTTACTCAACAGGAGTAGACTGAGGTTTCCTGGGACCTCAAGAACATTCTGGAATGTGGAAACTAGAGCCAGAAAGTTGAGCACCATGAGGGAGGAAGGGCATGGCAGAAGAATGCCCCAGGATGGCTAAATGTCTAGATCCCATTGCTGGTGAGTCTGCACGCACTGAAGGCAAGCATCTTCCCAGTAGGAGTGGAAAGTTTCTCCTCTCTGATATTGTACCCGGATTTCTATTTACAAGATGACTACTAACAATTAGAGGTGGAGGCCAAGGGCTGGGGAATAGTGCAGGGAAATGGACTTGCTGCCCCAGGATGAACCCTCACCTTGTTCGCAGTGTCAGAATTAGTGTCTGTGGACAGCCTGGACAACCATCTGGTGCATCCTTTGAAACAAAATGAATGGGTACAAATAATCCTTTGTTGAGGTTTTGCACTCCAACCTAATTCTTCCTTTAGGATTTCTATGAAAACGGGCAGGTCACTCTGATTAAAGAAAAATTTGGTAATGTCCCTGTTTGGGCTAGGATGAGAGTACAGATGGGACCCAGGTATTACGATTGCTTGAAAGCTACAAATCAGTCTAACAAATTGGTGTTCTATTCTTCTGCCTTGACAAATACACCTTCATGGCCCACACCCCATCGGTGTCAGCATCATCTTGGAGCTCACGGGAAATGCAGACTTTCAGGCCCTACCCCAGTTTTACTTAATCAGAATCTGCATTTTAATAAAACCTCCAGGTACTCTGTTAACATGTTAAACTTTGAGAAGCACTGTTCTGAACGACCTGGAAGGCCGAGTTCTAATTTAGAACCCTCAGACTTCTTGGAATACTGCTCCAGTACACGACAGTGTGATGAGAACTGTGTTTTAGCCCCCAGCCCCTGGCCTGACCCCCTCTCTTCTTACTCCGAGCTCCTTCCAGTCTTGCAAAGTGCCTTGTGCACACCTGTATGGATGCATTAGTCTGCACACTCATAGCCCTTTAAAATCGCTACACTTTGGCCCCCTGCCTCCCTCAGGCCTAGGAATGATTCTGATATAACAGTCAGTCACAGGGAGGGGGGATTCAGGCCTGAAGAAGCCCTAGGATCATTTGCATAGGGAATTTCAGGGTTCCAGGTACTTATATGGTCTAGAAGGTGGAACATAGGCTCTAGGTGGCATACGGTCTAGAAGGTAGAACATGGGCTCTAGGTGGACACATGCCCTTGACCCTGTACACTTCTCATACCATGGAGAAGAGCACAGCCACAGGAGGGTCTGCTAAGGAGCAGGGCCCAGGTCAGAGCCCCTCTTGCCCTGGTCTAGGAGCAGTACTGGGTGAATGTATCTGTTTCTCCAGGTATGAGATTATTGTAGTCATGGTATTCAGACTAGACTGTCTTCAACCAAATCGGTAATGAAAAGCCCAAAATTGCATTAGAAAATTAAACTACATATTGAAAAACAATGGGGCTGTTGAAAGACATCATAGCACGCCTTAGGGGTTAACAACTCAAACTGAGGTCGGAATTTCCTGCCATTCTATATGGTTTGGAGGAAAGATGTGTCCTGGGGGATTTAGGAGATTGACCCTTGACACAGTGAAGCCAAGCAGTGGGGAAAAAAGACGTTATATGTAACCTATCTGTTACATAACTTAACAGTTACACACACTTGACCATAATGCAAGTTTTTTGACTTGTCCATAATACATTTGACTTGCACTTTCATGATTAGTCACAAACTAGCTCCCCCAAGATATTTTGTACCCTCTTTCCAAATCTGATTCCCGTCAAATGGAATTTCTTTTACAAAATGTAATGAAATGTGATTAGTGCAAATGTCTGTGAAATTTATTGTACTATTAAAATCCTATTGGGTCTTTGTTTATGAAATGTATTTTTTTGTATTTGAGGTTTAGGGAGGCTTGATAATGAGGCTGTGAAGATTCATGGCCTCTTTTCTATGGCTTAATTTAGGCTCTATATCAAATATGTAAAATAACATTATATCTTCCCACCACCTCTGTGGATCATACATTTTGTTGTTATTTCCCTGCCAGATTTTTTTTCCCTTCCCTTCTCTTCTCCTTTTATAAATACAGAACTACTAATAGCAGGAGCATTTAAAGTATAGAGAGCCATTGTCTAGACCAGAAAGGAGGAATGTGTTTGGATGATAGTTTACCTCCGGGGTTTAGGTGGACACACACAGATTCACATTCAGTGTCAGCAGCCACTCCCACCCACCCCGTGCATTCATTTCATTTTAGGAAAGACACATCCCATCTTATACTGCCGTTCTCTAAACACCCCATGGCCATCACCAGCTTCTGCAGGGTGAGTGACTTGCTGAGCAGTTGCCCACGGGGTACAGAAATTGAGATAATCAGCTACACAGTACACTTGGGGGTGGTGGGGTGGGGTGGGGGTGTGGATAATGTTGCTGGCAGCACACCTGTGACTTAAGGAAGCATGCAGTTGTTTTTATCCATGTGCCTTGCATTCCCTGGAAAGAAGGAGGCCTTTCTTTATCCCTTCCACATGTAATTCTTAGATTTCTTCTATGATTTAGTTTTCTCTTCACCTTCATTGTGCCAGTGACTGTGCATTGCTCTGGAGATAAAGATCAAAATCCTAAACATGGCCACAAAGTCCCAGTTAGTCTGGCCCTCCCCACCTCAGACTCACGAGGCTCCTTTTTGCCACAGGACCTTTGCACCTGCTGTTCTCTCTGCTTAAAAATCTCTGAGTTCTATCTCTGCTGGGTAATACCTACTCTTCCCTCTGATACTTGTTGCATTTTCTCATCCTCAGGTAACCCTGAGCTGGCTTCTTTGTGTTGATCAAACTTCTTTATTGTACACTTTCAGATCACTTATTTTCTGTAATGTGGCTTTGAGTAATGTCTGACTCTCTCAGTGGACTTAAACTCCATGAGGCAGAGACTGTCTGCTTTAGCTTTTTCTTCATCTTCCCAGCAATGACCATAGAGCTCTGCACACAGAAGGCCCCTGATGTCTCTTGGGGAAGAGATCAGAGGATGCAGTGTGATTTTCTTCTTCCCTGGGTTTCCCTGAGAACAACTCTGTATGATTTAATATTTGGCAAAATGTCATCAAATTACTTTCATAGGTTGGGGCCTCATTTTAAAAAGCTTCAATTGGGGATAATGGAGGGGAGAGACAGGTCTTCATTCAACTTTTACGAGAGGGGGCCAGCAAATGCTTCAGAAATACACAGCTTGATGCTGTTAGATTCCTCAGGACCCCAAGAAACGTGGTGTAAAGCTGTCTTCAGAAGACTGAGCTGGCTAATGAATTTTATTAGCTTTGAGCCCAATTTCTATCCTGGGTGGCACCAGAAAGTGTCACATACTCTGTCCCTTTACCTCCAGGCAAGATTGCATTAATTCTCTTAAGCAATGGTGGTTTCTAACCTCAGAAAGCAACTCTCGCCTCCCTTGTAATCAGAGTCACGGTTAGGATGCTTTTCCTGGGCCTCATTTTAAAAAGCTTCAATTGGGGATAATGGAGGGGAGAGACAGGTCTTCATTCAACTTTTACGAGAGGGGGGCCAGCAAATGCTTCAGAAATACACAGCTTGATGCTGTTAGATTCCTCAGGACCCCAAGAAACATGATGTAAAGCTGTCTTCAGAAGACTGAGCTGGCTAATGAATTTTATTAGCTTTGAGCCCAATTTCTATCCTGGGTGGTACCAGAAAGTGTCACATACTCTGTCCCTTTATCTCCAGGCAAGATTGCATTAATTCTCTTAAGCAATGGTGGTTTCCAACCTCAGAAAGCAACTCTCGCCTCCCTTGTAATCAGAGTCACGGTTAGGATGCTTTTCCTGCTGCCTAATATAAATTCCTTTGGCTATAATTTAATAACCCCCTTCCTTTTGTTCTTTCCTCGGGAAGAATCTGTTTTGATAATTATTCTTTAAATAGATGAATCACATTTCTATCGTGCCTTACACTTTACGCAGTGTTTTAAGTGCATCTTCTCATTAAATCTTTGAACAACTCAGTGAGTTGAGGATTACTTCCTTTCCTTTCACAGAGCTGCCAAGACAGATTATAGGATTGCTAGGGGTCACGTGGCTTGTACGTGACACACAGATGGGTCCCAGATCCAGGTGTTGGGTTTCAAAGCCCCAGGTTGTCTCCCCAATGTCGGGAGCCACCACACGGATGCAGGAAGAGTGGTCCTCCACCAAGTTCTTCCTTTTCTTCTCACCATCCTGTCATAGCAATATGCAGTTTCTCAGTTGCTGTTTTCCACATCTGCGTTCATTTTTCTACCATTCTTTTCTGAGATCTAAGTTTTCTATGAGTAAGATTGGTTATATAGCCCTGAAACAGTGTCTTTTTAGAAAGTTTAAAATTAGATTTCAGTGTCCCTTACGTAATGCACTTCTGTTCATACGTTCTGGGGCTGTGCTGGCCGTGCTTTTTAGCAACAGGATCTGTTAGCCTAATGGCGACTTTCATAACCTAGCAAAAAATAAAATAAAATAAAATAAAAAGAAGGAGAAAAATGGTCTCTACTTGTGGAGAATCCACCATCAAATGGAAAAGACTATAAAAACAGGATTTTACAGATT
This sequence comes from Galeopterus variegatus, assembly GCF_000696425.1. Classification (NCBI taxonomy): domain Eukaryota; kingdom Metazoa; phylum Chordata; class Mammalia; order Dermoptera; family Cynocephalidae; genus Galeopterus; species Galeopterus variegatus. Next base: position 240,473 of record NW_007729794.1, on the reverse strand, counting down.
AAATTTATAATCATAGATGTTCATTCTTTACCATGCTTTCAATTAGGAACACGTTTTTCAACATTCACAGGCAAGGGGATTTTAGGCACTTAGCTACACCAAGCCCTGTCTTCTTGGAATGAAGGCAGAGAGGAAATCAGAAGAACTTTAAAGACTTTACCGTAGGTCCCTAGTTGGCAAGAAATAACAGGTCATCAGCACCCGTGGTACTTGGACATGCCAGGGCCTCCCTCTGAGGCGTGACGACACCTGCAGGTGTGTCACTCAGATTCCCCCAGACCACTTCCTTTCTCTCTCTATTTCTTTTCATTCCTTTGTGTTGATTCCCTAGTTAAGAACTAGAACAAAGCTTAAAAAGTAGACTTCTGTTTGTGGTTGGGAAAACAAAAGAAGAAAACACGGACAATTTTTCTTTCTTTGGGTTGTGTAAATTATGTCATGTTTAATTATTGTTTTAGAATCATCAAGAAATTTCTTAGGTAAAATAATTGCAATAATGGTTTTATAACAAAAACCATACCAGGTAATTCTCTTGAAGTGAATAATCTGTAGTAAAGATTATGTCACACATTATTTTGTGTATATATGTGTGTGTTTTCTCTTTAGCCAAATGGTTTTCAATAGCAATTACTGAAGTGTCAATGACCTCATTCAATTGAATTAAAAAACTTAAATGAAGTTTTGCTAGTGTCAGTCTTTGCTGTCATACAGGTAATTGAGAACATGATATATGCTACAACAATGCCACCTATAGTTAGTCGCTTTTGTTTAAAGCCAGGTAAAATTTTACATGTGCTGCAACAGAACACAGCCTGAAGTAAAAGTCTGTTCATCAACAGGGTATTGAGTATCTACTCTTTCAAGCTGTAGGAAGAAGCAGACAAACAATGAGAGTAAGGTTCTCAAGTTGCGGCTATTTCAGAGAAGCTAGGACTATAATAGAAATTCTTAGTAAGAGATCAATAATATGTGTTCTAAATATCTTCTAAGAGTTTGTGGCTGCTTCCTTTATTTTCTGTATGGTATCCTTTGATGAAAATAATTTATTACTTTTACTTAGAATTCATCAATCTTTTCCTTTATGGTTGGCATTTTTTGTGTAGTTAAAAATAGTTTTCTTTTTGCTGACTGGGATGTCATAAAGATATTCCTGTATATTATTGTCTGAAAGTTTTAGAGGTTTGCTTTCTACAGCTTTTAATTCAGCTGGAATTTGATGGTGTGTATTGTATAAGGTAAGGTTTCTCTTAAGATTAACCAATTCTCTTAGCACAGTTTACAGAATAGTTGGTACTCTCCCCACAGATCTGCTGTTTACTTTCATTAGATACCAAGTTACCATCTGGCATCATCCTGTTTCTAAGCTCTCTATTAAGTTCTATAGATCAATTGTCTCTCCTTATATAAGTATCATACTGTCTTACAATAGCATTATATTACATTTCAATGTCTGATGGAAAAAGCTGGCAGAAGAATGAACAAATAAATTTGGTATGTTCATACAGCAGAATACAGTAGAGCAGTGAAATCAATGACCGATGGCTATGTGGTCAGCATGGAATCGTAGGAGCTTATAACGTTCACTGAGAAGAGAAACAACCTGAGAGGACTGTACACAGTTTGGTACCATCTTGAAATATCACGTAGAAATGAACTGAACAATATATTATGTGTGGGCACATTCATGTGGCAAAATTTCTATAAAAAACAAAAGGAGGAAACGTGCACAGTTCAAGGTGGTGTTTGCTTCTGGTGCATAAGGTTGAGGAGGGGTCCACAGACGGCTTTAACAGTTTTGGCAATGCTTGTCGCTTAAGCCACATAGCAGGTTCATGAGAGTTAATTTTATTACCACGTGTCACAATGTACATATATGATATGTACCTTTTTATTTTAACTATTATGAAAAGAAAATTTAAACTATAAAATATGTATGAAAATTTATAAAAGCATATACGGGAGACTAGAATTGTTATGTTCTTTTTTTTGATATTACAGACTTCATTTTTAAATGTTCTATTTTTAATTCAAATTAAGTTTACACACTCACACACATATATTATTTAGGCAAACTGATACAATATAATGCAGTTTAAATCCTGACTCTGGGACTGACTAGCTATATGAATTCAACAGGTTGCTTAAACACTCTAAGCCTCAATTTCATAATCTGTAAAATGAAATTCTCGTGAGGAGTAACAGCTCCTACACATAGTAAATACTCAGTAAAGGTTAGTTTATCTATTTTATTACTTTACTTCACAGAATTTCTATACATGTCTGTGTATAGATAAGTATAAACATATAAACATATGCATATATAATTATTTACTTTGTTCTTGAAAATATATTTGGTTTGTGTGTTTACTGAGTCCCATTAAAAAAATCTCATGAATTTTAGCTTAGTATTTGGAAGCATGGCTTTAAATTTTTAAAAAAATAGATATATTTGCAACTTTTTAAAGGTAGTATAGTTGAAGACTAAAAATTCATGTGTTTAAGGTAGTAAACAATTCAGATATATCACTGATATATCTGATCTAGGATTTGATCTAGGATTAAAAATTTGTTCTAGGATCTGGGAATTGGTGGTGAACAAAATAGTTGTGGAATGAATGAACAAAAACTCCCTGTCTTCATAGAGCTTATATTTTGGGAGAGGGAGATAAACAACAGAAATAAAAATAAATAAATAAGTGAAGAGAGAGGGGAAGGGAGAGAAGGAGGGAAGGAAGGAGAAGCAAAGTAAGTAAAAAATAATTTTAGGAATAATCACATCTTAATGATAAGTGTTATGGAAAAAATAAAATTGGAGAAGGGGAATGGAGAATTTTGGAAATGTGGTTGCTATTTTATGCAGAAAAGTTCAGGAAGCACTAAAGGAACTGAGAGAACAGGCAGTTGATCCCTGGGACAAGACATTCCCCATGGAGGGAACAGGAGGCTCTGAGAGGTCTGTGATTGGCTGTTCAGGGAGGAAAAGAGGCTGAAATGTCTGGTGCAGATGGACATACTGGGAGATGAGATCATGTACTTTAGTGGATGTTGCAAAGATTTTGGATTTTACTAACTGATCTGAAATGTTATTGGACTGTTCTGAGTAGAGGAGTGGCAAGATCAAACATTTTAAAAGCATCACTCTTTAAGAATGGGCAAAAGATTTGAACAGATATTTCACAAAAGAAGATATACAGACGGCCAATAAGCACATGGGAATGTGTTCACAATCATTAGTTCTTTGGGAAAGGTGTATTAAAACCACATTGAGGTACCATTTTATACCCATTAGAATAGCTAAAATTAAAACAAACACCACCACCAACAAAAAACCCATTGACAATAACCAAATGCTCAAAAATATGCAGAGAAATTTGAGCTTTTATGAATTACTGGTGAGTAGGTAAAATAGCACAACATTTTGGAAAACAGACAGCTTTTATGAAATTAAAAATTTCTACCTTATGGCACAGCAATTGTACTCTCAGGTATTTACTCAGGATCAGTGAAAACACAGGACCACAAAAAGTCTTGTACAAAATGTTCACAGCATCTTTATTCATAGTAGCTGAAAACTGAAGCATATTGATATTCAATGATGTAACACACAGATGTGTACAATCAACTATGTACCAGTGAAAAATTAATTAATTAAAAAAACTGAAACAGTCTCAAATGTCCATCAATAAATGAACAAATTGATAAAATGGTATGAACTACCAATACACTCAACAGCATAAATGAGTCTTATAAATGTTATGCTGTGCAAAAGGAAACCAGAAACACAGAAAAAAGGGGCATGCTGTATGTTCCCATGCATGTGAATTTCTGAAATAGGTAAAACTTAGTTTTGATGGTAGAAATCAGAACACTGGTTTCCTCTGGGTTGTGATTTATCAAAACTTGTCAAGTTTTAATCTCAATATCTGTACATTTTACTGTAGGCAGTAATTATCAATTAATTAAGTTGTAACTTAAAACTTTGATTATAAAAAGGAAATAATATCACTCTGGCTTGAAGAGGACATGGGTAGAGAAAGGGAAATCAGCTGGGATGCTACTGCAGTGGTCCAGGTGAGACAGGATAGTGGTGTAGACCAGGGTGGTAAAGACAAAGTGAGGAATATCCATCAGCTCTGGACATGTTTTGAAAGAAGAGCCAAATGGATCGCATGAGTGGTGTTAGAGAAAGAAGGAGTCAGGGATATCTCTGATGCTTTTGGCCTGAGCAACCAGAAGATGGAAAATATTGGAGAAGGATAGAGTTGGTTAAAGGCTGAGAGTAATCTGGAGTCATTTTTGGAAATGTTAATTTTGCAATGTATAGTAGACAGATATCTAAATGAACGTGCTGAATAGGAAGATGGATAAATGAGTCTGCAGTTTAAAGGAGATTTCTTGTCTAAAGTTATAAATCTGGGATTTGTCAATACATATATGGTATTCAAAACTATGCAGAGTGAGTGGAGAATGATAAAAAGCAGAGGTCCAAGTCTTTGCTTCCTTAGCATTTAGAGGATGGGGAGATGAGGAGCAGTCAACACACAAGATGGAAGAAGTAACCAGAGAGACAGAAAGCAAACAGAGATATCTCCAAAGTTCTGCAAAGAAGTGTACGGAGCCAACCACGCCTTTCCATAGTCAGATTCTTTGGAATCACTTTTGTCCAGTGGTCAGTACTTTGGACTGAAAGTATAGGTTCAAGACTATTGCAGAATACTAGGGTTTCATCTATTTTTTGTGTTACTGTTTTTCCTATTTAGTTAAACTTTTGGTTTTGTTTATTCCTTGATTGAAAGCTTTCGACAGATAAATATTTGGCCCCTGAGTGAATTGTTCATGCTAACTTCTGTTAGATTTCAAAATTTCGTGATTTCTTCTAAAAGACTTGGCCATTTCTGTTGTCTGTGACTGCATCATCAGGTATGTCACAGGCTAGTCCCCATGCACACAATGACTTTATTTCCAGGGCAGTGCCACATGGCAATCTTTTCTGAAGGCATTTTAAGAGATTCAGATTTAAATTAAAACCAACTCCATATGTTGTTGCCAATGCAAATAGTACCAATGAGGTGACAATCAGATGAACAGCTAAGTTCACACATGCTCAGGCAGGATCACTGCTGAGATGTCACAACTTACTCCTCTGCCTGTCAGCTGCCAAGTATCTTAATTGGGGAAATATAGCATATATCTTAACACGAACCGTACCCATTTATATGTGATAGCCTTGATATTCTGAGGCATACATTATGTGCACATTCAAAACGTGACTGGGTGATCAGAATATTGTTCAACTGGTGGAAAGCTCCAACCATGATCTTTGACTTGTTTTATATAATGTTTCCTTATTTACATATGCCTAGATCAAGTCATCAGGAGCTTTTGAGTGCATTATATAGAAAATTACATAATATATTCTGCTCTTATTTCCCTCAAAGAGGCCAAAATTCATCACGTTAAATTAAGCAGCAAGAAGTAGGAATGACGATGGTATTTCCAGGGCAGAGAAGGAAGCAAATGAACTTGGTTTTGACGGCCCCAGTGCAGGGATAGGCTTTTCTTACTGAGTGTGTTCACGGAGCTTTCCTGAAAATGGCCACCAAAAATGTGTGAATACTTCTTTGGTGGAGAGGAGCTGTATTGAGATTTAAATTTCTTTTTATTATACTGAGTTACTACTTACAACATTTTTAAATCCATGCAGTATTGCCATTAAAAAATACTGATGGAACTCATATTAAGAAGTCCATTATCTCATAATTTAAAAAAAAAGGTTCAGAGATGAGATATTATGATGCAACCTGGCTCATAAGCTAATGAACCAAAATGACAATTAATTAATGTTTAGGGATAATTTCTCTTCCTTTTAGTAGTTGAAAAATAGGAAGGAGCATGGAGTCTATAGAAAATCTTAAATAATGGTAGTAAAATAGAGTATCTGGGTTATTTTTCATTTTGCATAGGCTTTTTAATGTTTTCCTTCTTACTAGACTTATGATTTTTTTCACTGCTCTCCAAACTGATAAATCATTAATGATGAACCCTATTATTATTTTTAGTCTTTACAATTATTATTTAGTATATGCAATCTGTTAAAAGGGCATGGATTTATTTATTTCTCTAAGCATTTATTTATTTCTTTTATTTTTATATTTTAATTTATCAATATACAATATAGTTGATTTTTATGTCCCTTTATCAATTCATCCTTTTCCTCTCTAAGCATTTTTAAATAAGACATGAAAGAATACTTGAGCTACATTTCATATAATTTCAAAATAATTTTAGCATTCTTTCTACTTGGCAAGTGGAACCTTTGCCTGTACTGTTCTGTGATTTACGATGACATCACGTCCTTTCAGAGACAACATTATTATGTCACTGAACCTGAAGTGGTGAGGTCAAAAGTACATGTGAAGTAATTATGGGCCTGGAAGATCATGCTTCAGTTCAAAGGAAAGAAAGCAGGGCTGAGGGTGAGGATAAAGAAGTCAGGGCAGAGGGGACAGGAAAGAAAGAGAGGAAAGTGAATCTCTGAAATATGGTCATTGGCATGAGCAGAAATTTCACCCTCAGCATTTTCATACTATGCTTTGGGACATGAAAAAACATTAATGAAAGAAACAAAAGCCCTGTGAGCCTTTAAAACTTTGCTCTATTGCATTACTAAGAAAGGCTTCTGAAAACAGAGGGGTTACATAAATGAGAGCAGGTGCGGTCGTGCAGAGGTACTATTCAGCATATGTAAGTGCAGTTGGAAAATCATTGTCTTGCAGAGAATACTCGAAATTGGTCCCTAATGGCCTTGGTTTTTGTCATATGGTCTTGATTATAAGGCTAAAATTGCATTGCCATGCCTTTAGTGTGAGTGAGATGGATGGATAATTATTACGTGCACTGAATACCTTTCTGCATGGAGGAACTAGGACATCCCTGGTCGCTGTAGCTACCATTTCGACTGGCTGTCAGAAAAGCTCTAAGCGGCCAATTCATCACCATATTTATGTGGGGAAGAGATGGAAATGTGCCTCTTGGTTGGGTGTGCACACTCCCACATCCATATACATATGCTGATTGTAGACAAGCTGAAGGGGCCCAGTGCGAGCCATCGGGAGGTGGTGTTCAAAGAAACAGTTGAATTAGTGAGAATGAGGGGAACAAAACTGAAACAGTGAGTTCTGCATAAAATTGATGATTCTTGGTGGCGTCCACATGCTTGTAGCTGCCACCAAAGCAGTGGTAGCAAAAATTTGGGGGCTCAATTTGAAATGTTGCAGGAAGTTTAAAATTATTGACAATAGGAGCTGTCAAGTAAACAAGAAATGTTTGTGGAAGACAGATGCTTTTCAGATACACTAAGAAAGAAAAAAATTTTTCCTTTGTTAATATGTATTTTATACATTTTGCTCTCTTGTATAGCTCTCCGGATCCTCTAGAAAGGTGGATGTAACGATAGTAACAAAAATTCCAGCTGCCATTGCTGCTGAGAATAAACCTCATGGCTGTTTAATAGTTGCTACCACTATCCCTACTGTTGAGGACATTAGCAGGGATGCTACAGAGGAAAAGCACAAACCCAGTGCTTTATCACATCTGGGTGGGTAAGATTCAGGACTGCACTAAGATCCCCAACCACGACCACACGACCATGACACACAACCACACACCACGAGAGTATTTATTATGGATGCTGTGGCTCCCCCTTCCCATGCAGCCCTTTGCAAAATATGAGCAATTAGCTATGAGGGCTGCTGTCTCTTCTGCACTGAGCCTTGAACTTTGGAGCCAGCATGGAGGGGAGAAACAATCACACTTTGCTGAAGAGCTCATAGAAAGTCTCATGTGAGAGCAGACACAGGTTTGAGACAAAAAGGTTCTGAGTCCAAAATGAGCCGTCTGAAAGTTTTTGATTTTGGTTTATAATTTGCCACTCCAAGTTCAGTGTGGGTGTTGGACGGGGATGTCCAGCTACACAAGTTCATTGATCAGATTTAGCCAAGCACTCCATCTGTTCTGCTGATGAGATTTTGATTGTTTTGATGCACATTTAAGGTAAGGAGTAGCCAAAACATTAAGGTCGAATGTTTCTTTGTAAAATAAAGAAAAAGAAGGGAAAATACAGGTGCAGAACCTATATATATATATACATACACACACACACACACACACACACATGTATATACATGCGTGTGTATATTCCCATGCAAAATATTTAACAACGATCAGAAACCTGTAAGAATTGTTTTAACATTTTTAATACTAGCTTTTATCTTCTGTGTACACACACACACACACCCACACCCACACACCCATGGTTCCTTTATACCCGTTATTATGCTCTATAGTAGATAAAGCTGGAATTCTAGGGCAATAGAACATAAGGGTTACACATTTTTTTTAGCTGTTTTTAGCTTTCATTTCTATTGAAAAATGCTAAATTTGTAGCATTATATGATTCTTGATTTAGCTCCTTTAATAAGCAGAAACAACCTAACCAAGCAGTTGAACTCTTATCACAAACCAGTAAGATCAATAAGCTAAAAAAAGTATGAAAAGTTTTTGAGTGACAGCCTAAAAATGGAAAATTTAAATATATATCGCTGCCTTCTGCTCCATTGTGTAATGCATAAAGCCCATTTTGGCAGTATGTTTTTAAGCAGTCAAGAAAGTGATTTATTAGAATCACTGGATTTGTGTTTATGTTCCATGCTGTAAACTACGCTTATAGTCAATATATCTGTATCAAGGCATTAATACTAGGAGTGCTACCTAAGCTTAACATTACTAATATTGTTCAAAGTGTAGTTTATTGGGCTATAAATAGTAACCTCAGTATTGACACTTGCTGCATTATCTAAGTCCCTGAATAACTTGTGTCTGATGCTAAATGAACATGTTGCTGCTGACAGGATATAAAACATAAATAGTGGGTACAGGTGATATTTCATGGCTACTGCTGGTGTTTCTGCTCTGCTTTCATCTACAGAGAGGGAGTTCTCCATATACTGAGACTTCAATAGATTTTCCCAGTATTTATTAGAGGAAATCACTTCCTGGTTTTAAACATTTTTATTTCATGTGAACTAAATTTCATGGTCAACCTCTTGTGAAAGTTCTGTATATGACCTTTCATTAGGCAGAAACTCTATTAAAAATTTAAGAGAAGTGTGCTTTCAAAATAGGTATAAGATTAATAACATGAATTTTTGGAAGAGTTTTCTACTTCTTAAAGTGATGAACTATGACTACCTTTTGTTCTTATCAGGCTCTATATTTTGTAAGCACCGAGTGTACTTTTCTCAGATATGTGAAACAATAGTTCCTATCTACTTAAAATGAGAGGATGAACATCTTCAGTACTTATAAAAATAGTCTGTGTCACAAATAAGAATAATTACTGCCTACAATAGTGGAAGGACTGTTAACAAATCAGGAATTGAGTTTCTGTTTAACCTTCTACACTCAAGCTAGGTCTTCACCTTTCTACAAAGCTGGTTGTTATTTATGAATTCATTTAACAAGTTTTAATTGAGGGTTGACTACTCTATGGTGGATACTGTTGCAGTTGACAAGTACATTTTTTAAGCTTGATTTCTTTTGTTGAAAATCAAGATGGTATTTCATCTGCTTGAATTTCTCCAGATATACTCTCCTTTATTGAAGACTGTAAACAATGAAAAAGCTCTTTCTTAAAGGTTACCTTCATCCTAGGAGGCAACACAATCACATAAATCATGAATGCACTAATGACATAAATTAAGTTTTGAGTTCATTAGAATGGGAAGAGGACAGTCATATCTGGTAATCCGTTCCTTCCTTCATTCAGTGTACTTTTACAGAGGACGAGCTCTGTGCCACAAACGGTGTTGTGCTCTGGAGAATTGATGGTAAACGGAGCACGTTCCTCACCCTAAAGACACAGTCTAGTGATATCACATTTTGTTGAGGTAATTCAAAAGAAGTTACTAAAAAGTCAGTTCTTTTTTCCCCTAAACTAGTAAAAGAGGGTAATCACATACATCCAATGATAAAGACCAAACACATTTTTGTTAGTTTATAATTTCTTACTCTTTTGTTACAGAATATGGTGGAGACAAGCTCAGTGAAATGCTGAGATATTCCTGTACTTCCTTTGCCTTTTTCACCTCAGATATCTTTATTTTTTGGAACTGATTGGGTGGTGACAGGAAAGAGACCATTCTGCTTAACACAGCTTATGATCTAAGACATTAATGTTGGGTGAGCTAACTATGCCGAACATTACTAATCTTACTAATAATGAAGATAAACAAGCTTGGACTGCCTTTCTTTCAGTTGAAAGAAGGTCGGTGCCAGACTGTACGATGAGCTATGAGAAGGGGATTTCCTCATCCAGAAAACACTAAATAGACACTCATCTTTCCAGAGCCATAGAAGATTGTTTCTTAATTAAACCTTTCATTCTCCCTTGAAAAACGTTTAACATCGTTTTACTTATGTTGTGGGGAATAAACCTGCTGCCTTTGCATGTTTGCAGATAGTGGCTATGTGGTTAATGTACAGAAACCAAAGAATAGGAGAGTCACCAAGAAAAGCTTTTCTTTCCTCTCATCTGTATCCAGAAGGAGAGGGCTGAATGTGGATGTGCCTGGTCAAAAAAGCTCAATGCAAAAAGCCAGTACAAACAGGGAACCTATTAAACTCTAGAATTTCTGGAGGGTGTTGAGACGGCAGGGTGCTTGGGTCTACTGATAGCATCTGGAACCATGCTGAGTCCCTGGTCGACTACTCTTCCAGAGTATGCTGGAGTTCCATAAAGAACTGATATATTTTGAGCATATGTTGTTGTTTCTTGCATCCTGAACACATCCCCGTGAAAGTGCAGAACACGGTGGCAGAGTGAAGGCAGGGTGCCCAGGGACCTATGGAGTCCAGTGGTTTTTCATTAATTCCTCATTGCCTCCCTTCTTAGTTGAAATATTCAGCTTTGGTATAAAAAGCAACTAAAAACCTTATGCAGAGAGCTTGTAAACAAACACCCACTTGAACCATCTGGTTTTGTAACACATACAAGTGATTAAGCTTCAGAGCTATGATTGTTAAATTTTTAAGAACACAACAATCCCAAACACCCCAAATAGATTCCTCATTACAAGTTTATATGTGATGCTTTATATAATAAATAATCTGAAAAGGTTAAAATGATTTTTTGTACTTTTCTCCCTCCCACACTTCTTGTCTTCCTCCCCCTCTTCCTTCCTTCATTTCTGTATTCATTATGAGTGGTGTAGAAAGATATGACATACGCATGAAGAATATGCTCAGAGTTCCACTATATTTGGTGTACATTAACACCAAAGAGATAATAATGGATTCTTATCTCTACCTTCATTATTATTTTTGTCCTTGATAGAGAAACCTTTGTGCTTGAATGTACCTGTGTGTATGTGCACAAAAGAGGGTGTCTTAGTTCCTTCTAAAATATATTAAGTAATCTGGGCTATTTGCAAATAATGAATTCATAAATTTTGTCCATAATGACTGAAGAAAGTCAGGTCAGGGAGAAATTAAATATGTTAAGAGCTCTCATTTTAATTGTATAATATCGATACTGCCTTATAGTTAATTTCCTTGACAAGTCGTAGGGCATATGGATTGGATTCTTCATATATTCCTAACATGGAAATGATTCTAAATTGGAACATTTCCTTTAGGTGACATCACTGAAGGGAAGAGAAGAAGCTGCACCCTGTACTGCAAGTATATGGAATGAACACAACCCTTTAGATCCAAAAACTCTCCAGTGAAATAAAAACTGTAGGTGAGAAAGTAACATCCTATTAGGCCGCTTATTTCTATCTTCCCAACCCTAGATTTATCACGTCAGTTGGTAGGAGGAAAGAAAACTGTGGAAAGAATAGGAGCAAGAGTGTTTAGTTACGGTGATGGTGATTGGGGTGTTAAAAAACCCTCAAATGTTTAATGGTTCACATATAATAAAAGTTATGTTTTTCTTCACCTATAATCCATAATGGGTGTTCCTGATTGGGGTGCATCTCCTTCAAGCAGTGATTTGAAGGCTGAGCGTCTTCTGTCTTGTACTTCTCTGACTTCAATACATGGCATCCTAGGGTACACATGTCACCTGCAAAAAGGAAACCATACAGAATATTGTGTGTGGGGGGGTTTTATGGACCAAGTGTGGAGAGGCTCCCGTCACTTCTGCTCCCTTCCCAGGGAGGAAAATTCAACCTCATGACCACACATAAGTGCACGGGCAGCTGGGAATGTAGCGAGCTACATTCCAAGAAACAAGAGGAAACAGGTTTGGTGAACTGCCCCTTCTTCTCCACCATAGGAGGAAAAGAGAAGAAACAGGTTCGTGTTGATACAGGACATTTTATAGTACTTGTTATTTGCTGAGAAGAAAGCAATGAGATTAAGCCTTTTTCCATGATGTTCTGGTAAACTGGCTCTCTGGGGAGAAATACTTCACCTAATTTGTATAAGTTACTCATTTCCCTGGCATAAATACTCACACTATGGCTGATTTCAGGCTACGAACAGGAAGTCACTGCATGTGGGTTTGGGAAGAGATGCACAGGCCTAGCCCTTGCAAGCAGGAACAAACCACTCCAGCACCTCATTCTACTAATGAATTCTGAGAGAACACATCTGAGGCAGCCCATTGCTGGGAAGGAAGTGAACATGCCTGCTGCCTTTGTTATTAGATACAGGAAGATCACTTCAAAAGGGATGTCTTAATTATCTAGAAAACCATCAGTATGATGTATTCACATCAACAACAGATGGGGGCGTACAGTTGTGTGTCAGAAAAAAATTGCACCATGGCACAGTGAGTCAAGGCTGCCAGTCTGTACTGGATACTGGGTCACTCTCAGGCAAAATTTAAAGTGCCTAGAATAGCTTTCCAAGAAGTGTCAGGTGCCACTTCTGGAATACGTATATGAGTATATATTATATTTATATTTTATCTTGGAATTTCATGTGATTGTTCCCATAACTGTTTTCCAAAAAGGGGGAAAGACTTGGAAACAGAATGGATAATGGTGGTGAGAAAAAAGAGATGCCAGGAATGATTCCTTTATTTCTGTCTGTAAAATGGGTGGATGGTGGTGTCATTTCCTGTGAGAGAAGCAAAGAAATGGTAAGAGCTGGTCTGTGTTTTGAGAAAACAACCCAGAAATTAAAATGGATGTTCAGATCTCAATTGGTTAATTAATTAAGACTATTATTGATAGGCCAATGGCTGCATATCTTTCTTAAATTTCCACCATTACTTGTCTACTTTTGCTGTCCAAAGGATCAGGCCATGCAGTGATCAGTTTGCTTTGTTCCTTCCATTCTGTTTCATCCATGCAAAGGTGGATGTGGTATTTCTGAGCAGTGGTGTAGCATCGTGGTCCAGATGGTGGTCAAGACGTGTGCTTCAGCTGACTTGTTTTTGCTGTGTGTGGGTTTGTTTTCATAAGTGATGAAGATACATCACTTCATCAGCTGAAAGTGTAGTCTGGGTCTTCACAGTCAAGGCTCAGGCTTTTCTATTAGGTACTTACTGCTTTGTCGTAGTTGGGGGGAGGTTATGATGGCATCACAAAGATTCCAGTCTCTATACTATTATTCAGAACACAAGCTGAGAGAGATCAAAACCTAAGGATGAATTAAATCTGTGATTTATTGGCTCTAGTCAGTTACTGGTTTATATTAGGCTGACTGCTACTTTTAGAAAGTTCTAGAACTGGTAGTGACAGACTCAGGTTTCTCAAAAAGTTAATTCATTCACTTACTAAATAATAAGCCTTTCTGGGGAGCAGCTCTCCTCCTCCCATCTTTTCTATTGATGGTGAAAGGTAAGCGCCCCTGGAACTAACTTTCCTCATGCCAGTCCGCTCCGTTAAATTTTTCCTTAACTGTGTCTGCCAAAAAACAGAAGTAGGGCTTGGCACACCAGTTTTGATCAGACCAAGCATCAGAATCATAATGTCCTCAGTACAAAGCCCACTAATTGAATTTCATTCACTGGACTGAAATATAGCAGCCAAGGCAGAGAACATTGTCGGCTGTTTTTTATGAGGTCCGGAGTCTAAAGTCATTTTTAAAATGTAAGTGATGCATTTTCTTGTATCTTTCATTTAAAATGCTACTTGGTAAACAGTGTTTCAGATTAGTGTATTTGTAATTTAAATGAAGACAATACATCAAGCCGAATCTGAAAAGAAAGAAGTTTAGGAAATGATACATTCCTCTTTTTGTATGATCTTCTGTAGAAAATAATGAACAAATAGGTAAGGAGAGGGGGGAAAAGGTTGTGGATTTTAGAAGATAAAATTGAACTATTTCTAAAACAGAGTCAGTCCCAATAGCTAAATCTTTGTTTTCTTCAAGCACACTAATAAACTCTGCCTAATTCATTTTTTATTTTCTCTCGGGGTCTGCTTGGAGATTTGCCTCAACAAAAAGGAAGCGTCATGTTACACCTTTTTAATAATTGATGGCTCTCAGTCCAAGCCAGCTTGAAGGAAATTCTGAAAATAGGTACTGATTGAGCAAATGCCTTCTTCCTCCCCACAGTCCCCTCCTCAGCACTCTCTACTCTTTATCTTTGTTTAGCAAAATCTACTTGTCCCTCCCACTTTTGTTTCTTTGCCTCCTTGACTGGAGAGCAGATGCTGCTATCATTTGGGTTTCAGCTTTACCTAATACTTGATATCTCTCATTCATTTCATATCATTCTAGTTATTGTATTAAAGATTGGGAAAGCTGTTAATTATAAGCTGATGTAATAGAGAGCTCTTAATTAATCATCAGAAGAGTTATGTCATAATCACCACCAGAGATGCTTTGTGGAGACTGTAAAAAACTGGACTTTGAGCCTGTCCCTCTAAATTTGCAGTGTGCTATCTCCAAGGGTCGAATTACCCTGGAAGCTGGGTCAGCTGCAGTCTTGCCCAACTCCAGCTGTTCCTGCAGGTTCTGATGCTGTGAGCTAATCTGTGTTTTTCCCCTAGAGGGAGAAGAGCATCTCCATCTCACCCCACGGTTGGTGTCATTAGCGGTTGTCTAAAACTTGGAAAAGCCATTACTGCTTTCAGGCAGCTGTGGTTGGTAGAACATTAGACTGATCCATGGTGATCCTGGCTTCTAGTCATAACTTTGGAAGTCACTTTGCCTCCCAGGACCTCCTTTTCCTTGCTGGTAGAATGAGGGCTTTGGAGTGGTTCATCTCCAAGATCTGCATCAGCTGTGGCTGCCTTCTTGCATCCTCCAGGGAAGGGCCTGAGAAACTAAGGCGAGGCTGCACTCCACTTGGCTTTGAGAGCTTTAATGGTGCTTGAGTGAAGGGAGGCTCTGTGCCCCCTCTTTGTTAACCTTCCTGTTTCTTTCCATCATTTTTCTTTTCTCTTAGTTTTTCACTTATTTGTTCTCCTTTGCTACTTGGCCCTTTCCGACTTTCCATGTGTCCAGGTTAAAAGTAGAAAGACAATGATTGGCAAAGCCTTAGAATCAAGGATGTTGGCCAACTTAATGAAGAAATCACTTATTTTAAAAATATTCTGTCCTCACTTACAGAAAAGCTTTCTCTGTCAGAAATTGCATCAAAAGGTAGCCAATATTATTGAATTTGGGAAGACTAACAATAGAGTGGCAAATATTGGGAGATCTAAATCTAGAATTCTAAGCTTGAGCTCAGTTTAACTGGGGGGAGGCCCTACATTGTACCCATCAGTGAAAAGGCTGTATCTTAATTGATGGATTATTGTCCACTCTCAAAACTGTATCACAATCTTACGTCCTTCTATTTTCTCTTTTACTAGAGCAGCTTCCTGGGGGGCTCACATCATCTTTGCCCCACATCTTCCCAGCAACCGGTAGCTCGCTTGTATGTATATCCTGTGCCTGCCCAGGATGATCTTTTCTGATTGCCTTTATCGAAATCCTGAAAAAAATATTCAAATAATCACACCTATTTAGACCCCCAGAAACAACACATGGTAGGGAATATAGAAAGCTGAGGAATTTCTTCTCTTTATCTTTTACTGACTGTGTACTAAGGTTATATTCAGAAGGATCAAAGGGACTATTTGTGTTCCCCCTTTAAAAGTCTTCTGCTATCCATCTATTTTTCAAGAGTGTATGCTGCTCAGGTTTTTGCATGGGTATGTAAGTAGACTACAGTGAAGTCCTCCCAGTAAGGTATACTCCTAAGGTTTTGGAATTCAAAATGTGCTTTTTTCACCAAGGGCAACTGTATTGCTAGTGGTTGAATTCCACTGTAATGCTACCATGGCTCAGAATTATTATGTGCTGAATGGCCTCTCTTGTTATTGCAATGTCCATTCTTTGTACCAGTTTGGGATTTGAAGAGCAGATTTTTCTCCTTCTGAAGGTAGAGAAGTAATTCCCCTTCCAAGGAGGTGTCTGCAGCAACCCAGAGGCTGCTGGAGCTGTCTACAGCAACCCAGAGGCTGCTGGAGGTGTCTGCAACAAGCAGAGGCTGCTGGTTTTGGAGGGTTGTGGTAGGGATGGTATAAATCCTGTTTCTTTGGGGGGTTAGTGACTTTGTGGGTGAAGGAACATTGGTAATTTAGTAATCTATACTTGCTATTAAAATATTCAATTCTCTGGGATAGGAAAGGACATCCAGATGCTTTCTCCTCCATCCCACACTGCACAACCACAGTGAGGCAGCACCATTCACATTGTAATCTGTGTAAAAGATGCCCCCTGGAGTTGTGCAATGCAAAATTCAGGCAAATGCACCTGGTAGTTCTTAATCCTGGAACTAATTTCTTTGTTGTCAGTTTATATGTCCAATCTCTATCATTGTACATAGGCAATTTCCAGTTTAAAACACAGTTGTGTTCCAGTCTTCATTTTAAAACTGGTTGTTTGGAATTCAGAATATTTGCAGACAGGGGAAAAAATTAGTTAAATAGGAGCGAGCTTTCTAGGTTACCCACAAAAGTCTTCTCAATTGCACTATAAATGTCCTCCTAAAGACTGTTTACCCCGCCCCCCCCCGTTCTTTAGTAAATTATCTACAGTATTGAATAAGAAATCTCCCTGCATTGACTGTCACCATTTAAAACAGGATTAATCTGGGGAAAATATATACTGCATTTTTTTTAGTAACAGTAGCCCATAGAGGTAACAGGAACTTCCAAAGCGCCATTGTCACCCACAAACCCTGAATCTCCTAAGTCGAATTCCTCTGCTAAGAAGTAAATTGTATGTGTGGGTTCAAAAGGAGAACTTGTTCCAAAAACCAATATTACAATATTAATGTTACATTGAATTTCCATCAATTTCAGAGATGGAGTTTGACAAGTTATATATTTTAAATGTTACCTGGAGATCTACAGCCACATTGGTCATGACCACTGGCAATAATACAGGGACAACAACATAACCGTTGACATCAGCACCTGCAAGATTTTTGTTGATTCAAGTCCTTCTTTTGTGTCTCTTGAGTTGTAAGCTTTCTTAAAAACACAGAAGCTAAATTAGCTTCCATCAGGCTTTGAATCCTGTAGTGTCAGTTGGGTGAGTTCTCTCCTCATATTTCTTTATACTTATACAGATTGGATATTTTAAATTACGTTCACAGTCCTAGAAAATAAATAGGGCTGGAGTCTCACCTTCAAGTCATCTTGTATTTTTTTCTCACTCGTGACAATTCTGGAAACAATCTCCTATTGTTTTTCTGTAAAACACCCTCCGTTCTTGATTCTAGACCCTGTTAAACTCCAGTCCACACTAGAAGCCTCCTTGGGTTCTGGTCCTTGTTGATTTTTAGCTCTCACTCTATGCAAGAATATATTTGAAAGTTTTTTGTTTTCTAGTGCCCAAATAGTCTCTCTTTAGCATTAAAGCAGATGATCAAAGTATGACTCCAGTTGCCTTTGTGGTGTTCGGATGTTAGGGGAAGTTGGAATTGAAACCTTACTCTTGTTTATTTGTCAAGCATTTTACTTGCAACTTCATTCTTGAAAGAAAAGGAGGGAAGCTTTGGGCAGGAAGGGTGTCTTTAGTGAATGGATGTAGAGAGTTTTCCAATCACAATACAGGCATCTCTTTGAAGTGGTTACTCCCCAAAGTCTACAGTCACCACATTCATGCCTCGAGGGATCTGATGGAAAATGGTCTGGAGCCACCTGACTAATTTACTTAATAAATTGCACCAAACAATTTGTTGGGGGCGTTGCAGTTGCCTGTTGGTCATAACCTTCCCTTCTCCGTTCTCCTTCCCTGAGCTGCAAGTTCAGCACAGAACTAATTCCCCTGGATATCTGAGTAACTCTGTTGCTCTCAACAGTCCTTTTATGTGATGGTAAAGATATGAGAAGTATTCAGTTAAATCATGTAGAATTTCCATTTTTGTAGATCAAAATTGTTAGAATATTGGCAATTTCATGAGATTCAACCCAATAGCTTCCTATGACAGACATTCTACGTAAAACAGCATTACTGCATGTTTAGTAAAAATCCACTGTGGAATTATTCAAAAGTTAGAAAATTTGTGTTTCTTTGTCCCCTTTTGTCTTTTCTGAGCATCAGAGAAATAGGAAATGGAGCCCTCATATTTGAAGAATTGCACATATTTTGAGAGTAACGTGAAATAAGTAGAAAGTTCATTGGTCTTGGAAGATTTTTTTTCACCGAAAGTTATAAATGGGTGTTATAATGGAAAATGCTTTGAAACCCTAACCAGAGCATTCGCTATAAATAAGAGAGGAGCGGAAGATTAATAAATCTGATAAAGCTGAGGAGGAAGAAGACTTAAAATAAGAAATGAGGACTGTACCTTCGTTTGAGTGTTAATACATCCCTGAGTATATATATAGGAAAATCGAAGACTTGCTAAAGGCAGAGCATGCTAACTCATAGCCATTAATGTGTGCTTAACTCTATTGCCTGGGAGATTTTATTAAATACAGCGGCCAAGAAAATTGACCCTACTTTTTTTTTTCTTTTTTCTTTTTTGGGTTGGATCCTTGCTCACGTCACATAAATGAATAGAGCTGACAATTTACTGGTTCATCAATGAAACAATATTAAATTATGAAGATGTAAGGAAAAAATCCTACGCTAACATTGTTGCAGTTTGAAAGGTAAGCTGTTCCCTACAAGATTAGGAGATACTAATGTTCTCTTAAAGTCCACAGAACATAATGCCATGTGACACACATTAGAGGGTTAAGTGGCCTCTTGACATCTTTGACTATAGGGCTCTGGCAGGTATTTCATTAGTAACATGAATTAAGAGCCTCTAGTGTTTCTTTCGTTCTGTCTTTTACAATGCAAAAACATCATTTTTAATGCTTTTGAAGTGTTTTATTTTGTGGGGTATTCTGACAAGTTAGATTTCACTGAACATGTGTTGTCATGATCTTGTGGCTCCTTTTGAAAGGTTTTGCCCTTGTTTCTATTGATTTGCTATATTGACCAGTAAGCCATGGTTGTCAGGGTCAGATTATTTCTTAAGTCTTGACTTTTTGTGATGCACAAGAAGTAAAATGTTTTTCTTTAAATTTTGTCCTGTGCTTAAAATAGGAAGCTCTCTCTTTCTAATCCTACCATCTATGAACTTACTAAACGTTCTTGATATGCCACTAGTTACCAATTGAATACCCAGTTCTTTCAAAGGGTATCTAGAGGTTGAGTCTACTTCACTCCATTTTTTAAGGAAAATCAATAATACCTACTTCCCCAGGTTACCATCAATCACTCAGTTGGTCTGCTAGACCCAGGACCTTCACTTGGGTTTGTGAACCCTGCTGTAATGACATGCAGATCGTAGGGCAGAGCAGCTCCTTCATGCTGAGTGTCTGTGTTCCCATCAGACTCTCCCAGGGGTTTGTAGCTCAGGAAGGGTGAAACACCACTGCCTCTTCTTTTTTTTTTTTTTTTTTTTTTCAATGCATTTTTTTTTTTTTTTTTTTTTTTCATTCCATTTTTTTTTTTTTTTTTTTTTTTCATTCCATTTTTTTTTTTTTTTTTTTTTTTCATTCCATTTTTTTTTTTTTTTTTTTTTTTCATTCCATTTTTTTTTTTTTTTTTTTTTTTCATTCCATTTTTTTTTTTTTTTTTTTTTTTATTCAATGCATATTTATTTTTTATTTATTTATTTATTTTATTATTTTTATTTTGTCAATATACAATGTAGTTGATTATTGTGTCCCATCACCGAAACCTCCCGATCAGGGACTCATGGGTTTCCCTGAATACCTGCTACAGTGTCCAGCGCAGAGTAGGTGTGCAGGAACCTGTGCGCACTTGTGACCGCAAAGCTTCTCAGACCTGCTTGCTACCGAACCCTCCAGAGTAAGTCACATTTCTGAACAGCATCCAGCAGATTCCCGCTTCAGTGTGGAAAATGGCACTTTAGAAGTTGAATTACCTTTTTCATGGAGCGCGAGTTGCTTAATTTGCAAATCGAGAATAATTTAGGCAGGGAGAGAATGTGTTTCCATGTTTGAAGTGAGTTGGATTCAATTCGGTGTTCTCTCACTCCTTCCTCTCAAACTATCATAAAATGGAGTTCTGGCCCCAAATCATTCAGTTACATGATTCTGGGGTATCATCTGTTGTTTTGTGTAGCATCAGTTAGTTTTAAATATTGGTGGTACTTAAATATACTCCTTATAAACTACAGGTGTGCCCTGCTTTAAGAAAACTTGGATATGCTTCAGATTCATGCTTACTATGCCATTGCATGAAGGGGCAATTATTTGCACACTAAAAATAGCTTGGCTTTATAAAATAATTTATCACAAGATTCCTTTAAATAACTAACTCTCCTAGAACATTTAAAGTATGATTTGATTTAAAAAATCAATGGCTACTCACTCACCTTTTCAAGAACACATCTACTTTGTATGTGAGGCAGATGAAGGGGGGAAATCAAGGAACAGGAATGAGGGTCTTAAGTGAGCTAAATAAAAGTTAATTTTAATTTAGACAAGAATTTGCTTTTTCTAAAGTTTCGCAGGGAAAACACCTTAACCTTCATCACGTCCAGCGTGCATAAGGAAAAAAAAAATAAAAAGCAGGACAATTTGAGTTTGGAAAAGATAAATCTATTTCTTTGGTGGATCACTTTCTGCGTTATGCCTGTGCGTAAAAGTGAGGTTTGCTTTGATCCTGACTATTAAAAGTTTATTTTTAAACTCAGACTGGGCAGGAATCCAGAGATGCTCTTTCTTCTGCAACACATCCTGGGTTTCAGGTCCCCAGCCTGGTGAATGCAGCCACGCGGCAGGAAGTAGTGGAAAGTGTGGATGCTGGACGGGTGCTGAGGTTTCTCCCCCTTCCTCCCCCCCCCCATTTTTGAAATTCAAATTGAATGCAATTTTCAGCTCATTTGAGCCAGAATATACTGTTGCTGAGCTTCAGTGGCTCTTAAATTCAAACTCACAGGAGAAAACAGATATCATCTGTCACAGAGGGTGGGAAAGGGAGTACTGCCCGCATTTTATTCATGGGAGGCAGAGCTCTAGTAACTAATTCAGACCTTACTGACTAATTGACTAATCACTCACCAGCAAATTTATCAACTAATCAATGAAAGCTTTAGGTCACCCATCTTACGAAGTCTGGGAGTAGTTATCCCCTCCCTTCCAGAAGATTGTTCTAGTCTATTTCTGTATCATTGGTATTTTAATACCTTTTTTGCAAACTGAGACGGAATATCATGGCAATCTTTTTTCTGCCCTTCCTGACTTTTTGTATTGTTTTCTTCTTTAATGTCTTTGTCAATGCTGTTTATTTATGACTGAGAATTAGCAGACAGCTTAGTGCTGGCTAAGTGGGGCCAAAATTTTGAGTTTCTTTTTTATTGAACAGAGTACCTGAAAAATGTCCTTTTTCTGGGGGGCAAATGTAAGTGCCAATTAAAAGCGGAAGACTCATTCATACAGTTCTTGTGTTTACAGTGTGGCTAATCTACAGGGTAGATGTCTCAGGAAGGCTTGAGCATGCCTTTCGGTAAACTTCTGCCACTAGGGTATGGCCCTGGAGTGCAAATGGATTTGAACAAGTGATCATTGAAATCCCTCCTTTGATTTTGGAAAGGACAGGGTGCGGTAATTTTGATTCTGCAATGTAGGTGATATGCTTTACCACTGACACTTCTCTTTATTTTAGTGCAAGCCACAATTTCCACAGGAACATGTAATGTAGACCATTAGCTTTCTCTTGGTGTTTTTCTTTCTGTTTTCTCGAGATCCATGAAAGACAAGTTAATTATGATTATTTCAAAGTAAGTAGGAGTAAAACAATTTGATCTCTAAATACTATTATTTCTAATGAAGTTAGTTCATAGCTGTAACACTTGGAGTTTAGAAACATTTTGCAGTAAGTGTATGATCTGGCTGTATATGAGTACTCACATATGTGTGTGTATGAGTGTGTGTGTGTGTTTACACATCCTCGAGGTCTCTAAGAATGTGACAGCCAGAACCTTCAATTGGCCATTTTCACATTAATAAAGTCATCAGCTACTTTATCCTCTTAATGGAAATGTGCTTATAAATTAGATTCCTGGTGGAAGACATTTATTTTATTTTCTTTATAAAAATTATACCCTGACATGTTAACCTATTATACCTCACTACAATTACCACCACACTGTTGTTTCTTTGACATATGCTATAAGAATCTAAAAAATCTACTATGAAATTGTGATTTATAATAAGAAATATATATCTGGTCTCTCTCCCTCATTCCTGATACAGAGCTCTTAATCCCTCAGAATTTCCTGTGATAGGGGTGTCTTTGTTCTAATGAGGCAATTCTTGTTGGGCTCCTGGAGAGGGACTGATCACCAGAAAGACCAAGCCATGATTAGAAGCTTGGCACTTTCAGTCCCACCCCACCACCCTCCTCTGGGAATGACAGAGAAGCTAGAGATTGAATTAATAATCAATCAGGCCTACATGATTAAGCCTCCAGAAAAATCCCTGAGCTATGGGCTTCGGAGAACTTCCAGGTGGCTGAAACATGGAGGTCCTGGAAGGGTGGCATGCCCTTCCCACATACCTCGCCCTGTGTCCCTCTTCATCTAGCTGTTCATCTGCACCTTTGTAGCACCTTTTATTCATATAATGAACTGGTAAAAGTAAACAAGTGTTTCCCTGAGTTCTGTGAGCTGCTCTAGCAAATCAATCAAACCCTAGAAGGGGGTCATGGAAACCTCCAATTTGTAGCCAAGTCAGACAGAAGTGGGGAGCCTACGACCTTTAATTGAAGTCTGAAGTAGGGGCAGTTTTGTGGGACTGAGCCTTTAACCTGTAGCATCTGATACTCCCTCCAGGTAGATAGTGTCAGAATTGAGTTAAATTGTATGACACCCTCTTCATAACCACTGGAGAACTGATGTGTAGAAAAAATAAAATGGAACAAAACTCACACTTCCAGACACCTGAGTGTTTTGTGTTGAGTGTAAGAACTGGAAAAGCAGTTTGAGTTTTCCTGTGTTACTATACCTACCTTGAAAAGAATCCACATTTTATCTCATATCTAAATTAATTAATAAAGTTTTAGTTTTTCTATTAAAATATCTCATTTTTTTTTCCATTAGCAAGTAGCTATTGAGTGCTTACTATGTGCCAGACACTCACTATGCTAAGATTTGCAATGTATAACATAGTGGTTCTTTGGCCTAAATGAGGTAGACATTGGAGGTGAAATATCACGTAAGTCTCAGATATGTACTCACCCCACCCCCTTCCTCAGCCGATAATCACTATATAAAGCAAATATAATTTGGAGTTGGGAGAAAGGATGACACACAAAATCATCAGTGACAAGGATAATAAAACATGCATCCTGAGATGCTAAATATATCATATTTTCCAAAAATACCAACAGAATTGGGCAAGGGAAGGACCAGTGGGATGTTGTCATCTAACAAGAAGGTATTGCAGAGTTGGTAGGCCAGGGATCAGTGGAAGAAAGGAAGAGACCCATCCAGGAGGGAGGAAAGCTGGAGTCCTGGAGAGAACGTCATTGGGGGGTGAAGGTGAAAAAGGCTTGAGAGCGAGTCTACAGTGTGCTGGAGCCTGCTCATCACACCAAGAGAGCCGATTGTTAAATTTATAGGAATTTTGTGAGCCAGTCTTTATTTAATGTTATTAAAAATTAAATGATATGAACTTATAATAAGTCAATTATATTAAAAACAAAAGTAATAAATGCTCAAAACTCATCACTGTCTAATTATTTTTTACCACATTTTGCTATTCTCTGTGCTCTTGAGGTATGTCTGTTGCATCTGGATGTGGAAATAGCATGTAATGGTGTGCTGCCGTGTGTCTCCTTACCAACTCTGTGTTCCATGGCATTGTGTGGGTAGCTGAAATCAGCCATGCTGGGAATGTTTATATCACAGAAATTGACAAACTCTAAAAAATTGGGGCTTTTTTCATTCGAGAGACAGTTCTTAACATTTACAGGGAATATGGGGGTGGGAGTGGAGGTGGGCTAAAGAACTTGAGAGTGTAAGTGGAAAAACATCAGAAGGTGGGGTTACGTTAGGAAAATGCTTCCATCTCAGTGAAGAGCAGGGCATTAAGTTAGGCAAATGCTTTACAGTTGGTTTAGAAATATTTGGGAACCACTGACTTTCTTCAAATACCTTTTATTATTGTAATATATGTTTATGATAGAAAACTTTGAAAATGGAATAATAGCTAATATTTCTGTAATATTTTCTATGTGCCCACACTTTTAAAGGTCATTAAATATAATAAATTATTTAATCCTGGAATCAGCCCTATAAGGCAGTTGCTGTTATCCCATTTCCAAGATGAGGAAATTGAAGTACAGAAAAGTTAAGAGCTTTGGCCACGCTGAGATTTGAATGCAGGAAACCCCACCTTGGAGTTCGCTCTGCTATCCTGCCAGTCCATGACGAGATTGACAACCAGAAATAATGTCACCACCCAGAGATTCTCTGAGAAGTGGACTAACAGTGTGTCGTTTAGGAGGGAGAAGGGGACTCTTTTAGTTGTAGGTAGGATTTGAGGTGATGGAGAATCTATGTGCTGAGACTCCCGTAGCAAATCAGCCTCGAAAAGGACTGGCAGCCCACTCTGGAGACAAGCACCACATTGTCGTGGTGAGAAGGGGTTAGTCATCACAGGGATTAGGCATAGAAATAGCAAATCAGCCTCGAAAAGGACTGGCAGCCCACTCTAGAGACAAGCACCACATTGTCGTGGTGAGAAGGGGTTAGTCATCACAGGGATTAGGCATAGAAAGAGGAGCTTGATGGAAAACTGAACTTTAGGAAGAAGGAGAGTTTTGTGAAGGAGTCTCTAATTAACAATGCCCGGGGCTTCCGTGAGATTTTATAATGGTGACCATATAATCTGTCGCGCAAATTGAATCACTTTGTGAGTGAAAGGGGGGTGCTAGTAATAATTAGGCCAGGAAACAGACATAAACCAGCAAAAAGTGATATGTGGTCACGCTAGGTTTTTCAGGTGGATGAAACTGGTAGATTTTCTTTGAAAGGACTTCTCTTTAACCAGCATTTCTTGGAGGATAAAGATACATCTGGTAAGTTTAAAAAGATATTTTAAGAGGGAAAAAAAAAAAGCACAGAGGATTGGTGTAAAAAGCATAATCACTCTCAGTCACCCACCACCACAACACCTGGAGGGATTCATGTCTTTTTTCACCAATTCCAATGTTTATAGAAATTCTCTATATAACTAGCTAGTTTTGTTTTCCACTGAGAAAATGCAACCATACCACATATAGGTCTGCGATTTAGTAGTTAAACATAAATACAGCTTTTCAGGTGTATTACCTTAAAAGGACATATGACATTTGACTATTCTCTTATTTGTGTACATTTAGCCCTTTTATATTTTTGCTGTTTCCAATAATGCTAGGTTATTTATTTATTGTTCCCGTGGTCCTGTTTCTGTAGGATGGATATCTAAAGTAGGATTACTGAGCCCAAGCGTGTCTACATTTTCAATTTTATAAGAAACTGTCAGTGGATCTTAAAAAATTGTATGAATTAACACTTCCACCAATGTTGTGTGTGAGTGCCCAATTTTTAGTCAGCCGTGATTCTATTAGACTTTAAAATGTTTTTGCCAATTTATTATTGGGAAGTGGTAGCTTTTAGTTATTTCAGTTTGCCTCTTAAAAATTAGTAGTGAGGCTGAGCATCTTTTGTAATTTTTATTGGTCATTTGTATTTTTTTAGTGAATTTACATGTTTATATTGCATTGCCAATTTTTTCTGTTGAAATAGTTGTCATTTTCCTTGTTGAAATTTCTTGCATGCTAAGAATATTAACTCCTTTTTCTTAAATATCATATGAAAATGTTTTTTAATTTTATTTTTACATTTTAAATTGGCTTTGGATTATTTTTCCATCATAGAGAAGCACGATGACTGTGGGACCACGTGTGTCCACCTGCACACTTTTCATCTGCCGCTCCTTCTGTCTGAGAGCTCTTCCAAACCCTTGATCAGGCTTCCTGGAATCCCACTTATTCGTCAACGCTCAGCTTAAATGTTACCTTCTTCCTGTAGCTTCTCCTGACCTCTTTAGCTAGAAGAAACCTGAGTGTCAAAGTGTATGTTGGTACCATTTAAGACTCACCCTAAAACATCGACGTATTATAACAATGTATTCCTGTATGTTCATAACTAGATTGATGTTAGGAAAATAGAGTAATTTAATCAGGCCCCCTCCCCCGCCCATCCAGTTGGGGGTGGTGCGGCACATTCTTTGTAAGCTATTGTGTGTGGGGGGGTGGAGTTAGTGTGCCTGTGCTGTGCCAGGACCTTGGCTGGCATCTGCCTCAGGCATCCACTGAGCAGGGTCATGCTCTCCAACCTACAGCTTCCAAGGACCTGTTTGCCAGTTACATAGCTCATTGGGGGTGGAGTTAGTGTGCCTGTGCTGTGCCAGGACCTTGGCTGGCATCTGCCTCAGGCATCCACTAAGCAGGGTCATGCTCTCCAACCTACAGCTTCCAAGGACCTGTTTGCCAGTTACATAGCTCATAGACCTGCATGTGAGGGGTCTGGTGACCCAGCCTGGCGTGTGAAGGGTCTGGAGACCCAGCCTGGCATGTGAAGGGTTTGTGACCCAGTCTGTGAATGGGCTTGAGGGGTCTGTGAGCCCCACACCTAGCCCTAGCTCGACAATTGTCCCAGTCGTCAGGATTACGGGCAGGTAAAAGAGCCCTGAAATTAACATTTCTGGAAGGACAAGAACTATGTCTTACACTTCCTGGCAGTTCCCAGGTCTTTAACACAGTGAAGTCCCATCCTTCCTCACAAAGACCAGGAGGCCAAGCCCCTCTCTAGAAACAGACCCAGGGACAGCAAGGGCAAGGACGCAGAGGATGCTCATGAAACGAACAGTCAGAATGTAATGTCATTCCTTGAGAACTGGGGCTTGGAGTTTGAGGGGAGAATAATTCCAAATAAGCCTCAGAAGGAAGTGAGCCTGGGAATGCTTGGGGGTGAATAAGTGGGTCACTGGCATGTCTGGTGGAGGCCAAAGTTGAAGTTAGACAGAATGAACTGGTGACAAGCCATGTTCACACCTTCCTTTGCATGTGGGGACCAAAGAGCAACATGCATACAGAAGAGACTTGGGAATATGTGAAGCAGAAGGAAAGAGTTTAGGAGCGAGATTAAAGATGCAAGAGAAAAAGAAGGATGTGTGTGCAAAGGATGTGTGAGACAGAACAAGGTTCTTCACAGGGGTGTGAGTCAGAAGGAAGATTACGTAATAAACCTGGCAGAATGTCTATGATGCGAGGACAGAGGTGAGGGTGTCCGTGCTGCACTCAGAGAGGAAAGGTATGCAATGTGACCATGTGGTGCCTAATAATTTGGGTGAGGTAAGAGGGATATGGTGTGGGGGGTTGGGATGTTCTGGAGGGGGTGGAAATCAGGTGCAGTGAGTGTGAGGACACCGGAGGAGGATGGCATAACTGGCCAGGCAGTGGCACTTGAAAAGGGATCACAGACTTAACCATTTTCAGAGTTGAAGGGCGTCGTAAACCAGGAAGGGACCTGGGAGATCTGGTGCACTATTCTCATTTGGCGTTTTAGCAAAAAGGTCTAAAAGGCTTCATGTCATCTCCCAGCCACCCTCCTTCCGTGGTCTGCTTGCTGGCTGCCTGCCTTTCAAGCCTGCTCACATGCTTCTCCGCTCTTCCAAACTCCACCAAGCCAAACACCCCGTGACACCCTGAGCCTCCCATTCTTTCTCTTCCATGCCTACCATTATCTTGGTCTGCATGCTCTTCTCTGCACTCCGTGGATTTTGCCTAACTCCTATTCAAATTCCAGGTCACAGCTTAAAAACATCCCCCCCCCCCCCCCCCCCC
>NW_007729794.1:207229-211099 GCF_000696425.1 Galeopterus variegatus | reverse complement strand
AAAAACCCCCCCCCCCCCCCCCCCGAGCACCATTGCACACGTCCCTCTGCTCACACGCCAGGCCAGGTCTTCCTCCCCGCTTCTAAGCATTCATTTCCTATTTCTTAACTTTTACAGGACATTTAGTTACTTTTTGACTGTCCCCTTTCTCTCCTAGACTGTGAATTCTATTGATTCCCATCTTCTGATACTGTAACTGTCACAGAGTAGTTGCCCAAATAAATATTTCTTAAGTGAAGGAAGAAAGAAAGGAGAGAAGGGAGACACATATGTTTAAGTTACAAACTTCCACCACCTATTGCTGACAGAGCCCTCCTTGATTCCTCTGAAATAATCAGGCTTGATTCAGGTGTGACTTGAACGTTCAAATGCAGATTTGGGGAACCAGTGTTTTATTTTTTCTAGTATTT
Source organism: Galeopterus variegatus (assembly GCF_000696425.1). Classification (NCBI taxonomy): domain Eukaryota; kingdom Metazoa; phylum Chordata; class Mammalia; order Dermoptera; family Cynocephalidae; genus Galeopterus; species Galeopterus variegatus. Next base: position 210,689 of record NW_007729794.1, on the reverse strand, counting down.
TTTTTTTTTTTACTGTGGTAAGAAAATTGACCACATTGACCATCTCTAAGTGTCAGTTCAGTGGCACTGATGACATTCGTGTTATTGTGCAGCAGTCACTTTTTCATCATCTGAAACCAACGCTGTACCTATTAGTAACTGCCCCATCCCCTGGCATCCACCATTCTGCTTTCTGTCTCCATGAACTTGACTACTCTACGTACCACATATAAGTGGAATCATACCATATTTGTCCTTTCATGTCTGGCTTATTTCACTCATCATGTCTTTCAGGCTCATCCATGTTGTAGCATTTGTCAGAATCCTACTCCTTTTTAAGGCTAAATAATATTTTATTGTATGTATATACCACATTTTGTTTTTTCATTCATTCGTTCATGGACTTCACGTTGTTTCTACAAGAGGCCCTTGTTTAAAATACATACTCCGCCGTGTAATCTAGTAACCTGGGGGATGGTCATGGCACTGAGGCAGGGGAGGAAGGGATAGATTGAGGTGTTTGTGATGTGATTGGCAAAGTCATCAAAAAAGGAGGAAGAGGAAGTGTTCCAGCTGAGTTGTGACAGCCATGCCATGAAGTGGGTAGTGAAAGGTGTGCCATGAGTTTCAAGTGATGGTACATGTCGGGAAGGTGGGATGGAGACACCCGTTTGTTTCCTTTTCTTGTTATTGAAATGGAGGAGCAGGATGAATGAGAAGGGGCAGGAAATCTGAAATGTCATCTGAGAGGAGACACTAGGGAAGAGGTGAGAAAAAGAGGGAGGATAAAGGGGAGTTGTGCCATGGTCTAATGGGTATTCCACAGGGCACGGGGAGATGTCATAGCAGAGAAGAGCCACTCACATTTCAGTTCAAAGCTGTTCCACGAGCACCACGCAGGAAGAGCCCTCAGCTCAACGAGGTGGTTGGATGCCTGCTTTATAGTTGATGACAATATGAAGACAGACATTCCATAGCCACCGCTGGGTACCAGGCCCTCATGTCCAGGGTTTCCTTTCCTTTTCAACTATAAATTTGGACCCTTTTCTTCTCTTTGGCATTTTAGTAGCTGGAAAAGAATTACTGAAATTCACTCCATGAAATCCCTCGTGAGCTTGAATTTTTTCTCAGTTAGAGATTGGAACTGGATTAAATTCTTTTCCCTGAACAACTTCTTAGCTAGTTTTCTGAGCCTTAATCCCTTTGTATAGTCTGCTCTAGTTCTCTTGGGTTAAAGTGCACCAGTAGGAACAGCCAGATTCTGTTGCATCCTATTTAAAGCTGGAGTTCTCCTTAGTGATTGGGGAGCCTCATCTCACAGCGCCAGGGCCCAGTGTGGCACCGGCCTTGCCTTGGGGCAAGAGCGCATCATCTTTCTCAAAGTACCTGATGAGAGGGGCCTGTGACGGGCCATACCCATCATGCTCAGCCCCTCGGCCTAGAGCAGAGCAAGTAACTTTCCAAGATATTGCTGGCCTTGAGACTGTGTTGCCTTTTCGGAAGGATGATTATTTTTTCCTTTCTGCTTCAGAAGTTCAGCACTTTGGCCCATTTCAAGTTGCCTCTGATCTTTAACTGCTACTTCTCAGCCCCTTGAATCTATCCTTGGAGAGACTCTCACTGGTCACTTTGCAGAGCTCCCTCTGGCCAAGAAAGCCTCCCTCACTTTGTTTCTACTTACCCTGTGCCCTTCAGGGGGTGAGGGCCGTCTCTGGGCTGCCTGCCTCGTAGTCTGTTATTCGTTGCAGGTACTGAGCAGGTGGCTTCTAAGCAAAAAGGAGCATCGCCCCAGGCACCGCTCTCCCATAGGCTCTTGCCATTTTGCTACAAAAGAGAAAAATCGAGTCTTTGAAGAATATATATACGCTATTCATGTAGTTAGAAAGAGAGGAGTGTCTATAAAATTTCAGGAACAGTATTAGATTTTACTCAGTTATCAGAGGGCAGAATTGTTGGGTTATGGCTCAGATGGCTTTTGGAATTAAAAAGAAGCAGTTGCTGTTTCTAAGCATCTAGTCTTTTAGTAAAAGCTTATTTGAGAATTTCTCTGTAGACACTAATCCCCCAACAACTTGTATTCCAGTGAGACAGAGTGTCCATGAAATGTAGTAATTGGGGCTGTGTCGAGCTGTTCTTGTGGGGGCGCTGGCATAGTGACAGCAGCTGAGTTCAGCATTCCACCCTGCACTTTCTGCTCATTTGACCAGATGAAAGCTCCCTTCTACCTCAATCCTCCAGGCTTTTTTGTCACCTACATTGCTACCTTCAGATCCCCCAGGGGAAATATTATATGCTGCTTTCAACATCTTGAGCTACTGTCCCCAGCATTAAGTGAAACATTATACATTTTTTTCTGTGTGATGTCCCTCTCCAACCAAACAAAATAAAGTTACCAGTTCATTTTCTTGAGTTTTAAATAGCTAGTTTCTCTCCTATTATTTTTGTTGAAAAATGACATTTAAAACTTAAGCATAGGGCCGGCCCGGTGGCGCACTGCTACAGTGCGCTGCTTGGGAGCGCTGCGGCGCGCTCCCACCGAGGGTTCGGATCCCACATACAGACCGGTTCCTGCTCACTGGCTGAGTGAGGTGCGGGCGCGACGCCGAGGGTTGCGATCCCGTTGCCGGTCCCGGTCCAGTATGGGCACAACACTGAGGGTTGCGATCCGTTGCCAGACACGAAAAAAGAAAAAAAAAAAAAAAAAAAAGGAAAAAAAAAAAACTTAAGCATAACTTCCTCCCCTCCCCTTCTCTGCCAAATAAACGTTAGCAAACCATTTGATATGTGGATGCAAGGTAGGTGAGAGCCACATGAACACTCCGTGGAGAAGTTTTTTCCCTGGGTGTTCTTGGTTTCCTGCAGCCGGTGGGAGGGGATTCACATGTGTCAAAGCAGCTGGGCGAGCCCCAGTATGGACAGAGAGCGAACCCTCTGCCTCCTCAGGTTCTTTGACTCTGGATTTAATTTTACTCAGTTGTAAATGTGCGGTGTGCCCCTCAGAGCGCCTGACCAAGTTTGTCTGTTCTGGCGTTTCCCAAATGTGTCCTGACCTGCTAAAGCAGAGCCTCTGGGGCGGCCTGGCACCCTGTATTTTTAACAAGTGCCCGGGGTGCCTTTTTGGGTCCAGTGAGTGGGAAACACTGGTCCATTCATTCCCGCGTCTCACTAGCAGAGGTGTGCCGGGTTTGGGGCTGTCTGAGGGGGTGTGGAGTTGTTTGTGTGGCCTTTTTCTCTTGCTTGGCTCTGTTTACTTTGTCCTAAGGGGATCACGGACATTGAACAGCAGATCCACTTTGAATGAACCAGGAAAAGATGGAGCCTGATTTTATTTTATGTTTTTAAAAACAAACCCCAACAGCAACAAAGAAAAGACTCAGGGGCGTGTTCTTTTTTATTTGAGAATAACCTTAGAAAGTATAAAGTTGAAATACTCCTCAGGGCGACGGCGGGCATCTTGCTTGTCTCAACATGTTTTATATGA
>NW_007729794.1:204876-206851 GCF_000696425.1 Galeopterus variegatus | reverse complement strand
GGCTGTCTGAGGGGGTGTGGAGTTGTTTGTGTGGCCTTTTTCTCTTGCTTGGCTCTGTTTACTTTGTCCTAAGGGGATCACGGACATTGAACAGCAGATCCACTTTGAATGAACCAGGAAAAGATGGAGCCTGATTTTATTTTATGTTTTTAAAAACAAACCCCAACAGCAACAAAGAAAAGACTCAGGGGCGTGTTCTTTTTTATTTGAGAATAACCTTAGAAAGTATAAAGTTGAAATACTCCTCAGGGCGACGGCGGGCATCTTGCTTGTCTCAACATGTTTTATATGACAACAGTAATAAAGGCCGTTTAGCCATCCTGTTTAAGTCACAGAACCAAGTGGCTTCTTTGTTTCCCTGCATGAGAACTGCATGGGGTTCCTCTTGCCTGATAAGGTGGCTCAGAAAAATGACCTGTTTCAATGACCTGGAAATCTTCTTGAGTTTAATCCTCTAGATAGTGGTAGACGATAGAGAAGAAAACCAGGAAGCTTTGGGGTGTGCTGGGGGCCGCTGCTGGATGTAAATATGCATAAGGAACACAGCGCACTTTTATTATCTATTGAATGAGGCAGGCTGGGGACTGAGGAACAATTGAAAACAGTGTCTTGGGTACATAATGGAGTTTCAGATTTTTCTCACTTCACCCGGTGTGGCTTCCCTGTTTGCCCAAGTCTCATTTCTGCCCCGCTGTAAATAAACCTGAGCTGGGGCTGCAAACTATATCAATGACAGCAAAAAGCCATGACATTAGCCTTTCGTGTATTTGCAACACTCTTTGGATTGCCATGGCAACAATAGTTTTAATTATGGAGAGCCAAAATGATAACTTGTATATCAGATGTGGCTCACTTTTCCCTGTGGACAAAACTCTGATTTGAGAGCAGCTTTGTATGTGGATTTTCCTTCTAGGCTGGATTTTATTATCTGCTCTCACAGACAGCTCTTTTGCTTATGGAATGAACCAGAAGAAGCTGAAGTACTGGCCAAAGGGGCTGCTGGATGGAGGCCCTTGTGGAGACGAACTGGACCTCTTTGTCTCGGGGCGGCCTGATGTGCATGTTATTCGTGCATTTAAGACCCAAGCGAGCCATTGCTCTTGAGGGCTGCTCATGGCTTCCCCTTTCAGCAGTGCAAATCTGCATGTTAGGACAGAGACTTGCGTGAAGTATCATCTGGTAATCATCCTTGACAACGTTCAGGATTACGCTGGGGGGACAAACAAGTAATTCCATTGCAGTAGCAGGCATGGATATACACAAATTGCGGCATCTTTCTAATCAGAGCTCTGGAGAGGAAAATGTGGCAGAGACCATCTTCCTGCATCTGTTCCCTGCCCTTTATTTCTGGATCTGCTTGCTTCCACACTGAATTTCCCTTCGGGTTTGGAGAGGTACCACACCATCTCTAAATATTTCTGGGCTTCCTGTTTTGAAAGCTCTTGCAAAGCTAAATAATCTTCCCCTTAAGTAAACATAAATCATTGTCTACCTTCTCTGCTCCTTGAGTAGACCTTTTGATACATTCATTAATTATGGCCTCTGCCTGGTGGCACAGTGATGGCTGAATCATTGCTGTGAGCATCTTTCCTGGACAGCCCCCATTTCTGACACTGAGCCCTAAAATCCAACTCAGTGTTAAAGTGGCCCTTCTTCACGATGGAAAGCCAGATGGTAACCAGTAAAAGAAACATGCCTGAAAACTACAGCAGTGTGGATGCAGGAGGGAGGGCTGGAGAAAGAGGGCAGGTGCAGCGATGTCGAGCTTACAACATGCTGCAGCCATGTCTAGTCTCTGGCAGCCCCTGGAATATGATCTTGATCCTCTGCTCCAAAGATTTGCTGACTCCACCAATACTCCAGTTCATCACAATCCCAGCTTTGGAAGGCCAGAATATCCATGCAGAACTGTTTAGTAATAGGCAGCATGGTTCTGATTTGCAATCCTTTCCCACATTATTTAAAAAAAAAAAAG
>NW_007729794.1:201792-204396 GCF_000696425.1 Galeopterus variegatus | reverse complement strand
AAAAAAAAAAAAGTCCCAATTTTTGGTAAATCTTGCTTAACTAATGACACAGTCTCTGTATTTGTTTTGTTTCCACATTCAGAAAGCTTTGCGGCTATGATTTTGATTTTGGAGTTTAGGCATGTTAATTAAGCCTTTGTATGAAAGCAGAGGGGTTCTGTTTCTTGTTTGTTAGTTTAATAAGATTTTGTGTTAAGAATGGCACTGAGAATCTGTCAGAATTAGCTTGGCTGCATATGTGTAGCTCAGTGCTTTGAGACCCTTGAAATGTCTGTTTTTAGGACATCAGCAGGGGGCTAATGAAAAGGCTTTGTTGATTTTAACGAATTGCAAGCCACTGTAGCCAAAATAAATATAATCTGCTTTTTGGATTAGTTGTCACAGATGATTTTACCGACTAACAGTGATTAAAGAACCCGAGTGGACCAGAAGCATAGCTGCTCTCTGGTGACTCTTTCTAAAATAGCAATAAACAGAAGTAAATAAAGACTTAGGGCATTAGTTATCTTTAATAAACAGTGACACCAAATATCCAACGTGCAGGCATGAAGGGGTGGGAGTGCAGGCTCAGAGGAGATCAGGGTGTCAAATACCTGTACCGTGCACAACAGTGTGGTTCCTGCTGCCACAGAAAGCATGCAATTGTTGAAAAACAAAAACAAACCCTAAAGTGCTCACCAGAAATGCTCGTATGCTGTAGTTGCACCTCCTTAGAAGTGGTTGGAAACCCAGAGCCATCTTGCTGGTTCCCAACTCCTCTCCGAACCTCATCTGATTCATTGCCATTCTGCTCTCATCTTCCCTCCGACTCAGGGACCAAAGTTGAAATCCTGCAACTATAGGATTAGAGTATGAAAATGAAGGAAGTGTTAATTACTTGTGTAATTATTAACCTTCTTGCTGCAGTAATTCTACCCAGTTAATGAACAGGAGACTAGCACTATATCCTTCCCTGTGTGTTTTGCTCTGATGAGAAGAGTGACTTGCCACAGCCGACAAACCTGATCCTCAGATTTCCCCAGGAAGGTCTCAGACTGGGTTTCCCCTCATACAGCTTAACTGCAACCTGAAGAAAAGAGGGCTGTGGCTAAAACCCTCCTAGGCAGGGCATGTGAAGGCCATGAAAGATGCCTTTAGCAAAGCAGAAAAAGAGTCTGGTGTGAGAAGCTATGGTTTTTCCTACTTTAATTTTATCAAATGTTTTAAATAATGCTGTGGATACTGCATCTCTGATGGCAAAGCAAGGGACAAACAGAGCTTTCCTTAGCTTCTTTCCACCCTGGAGGGTAAATATTATTGTATTTGTTTACAGATGCAGAACCCAAGGCCCAGGAGTGAGTCAGAGAGACCCAGCAATAGAACAGTGACCCAGGTGTTAGTCATGCTTTTGACTCGCACAAAGCAGCACACCACCCCACCCAACTCCAAAGATTATAATCTTGTTATACACCCTCAGAAATGGACAGCTGTCATTTATTAGGTCTTATCATGTGCCCGGAGCTGTGCTAAGTGCTTTATAGATAGCATGCCATTTGATACCTTGCAACAAATCTGTTCATCCTGTAAATATTTACTGAACAATTCCAAGTACTGGGCTCAGCTTTAGAGATATAGTAGGGAATACAATCGATACAAATTCCTGCCTTCTTGAAGTTTTTATTCCAGTGAAAGGAGTTAAGACAATAAACACCATAAACCAAAAAATAATCATTATACTAGAAGGTGGTAAAATGCTATGGAGAGAAAGCAGGAGACTAGAGAGGGGTCGTAATTCTAAATAAGATGAGTAGAAGACGCCGAGCAAGTGTCATTGGAGCAGAGACTTGAAGGAAGTGAGGGAGCAGCCACCTGCGTGTCTGGGAAGAGTGCAAAGTAACAGGTGCAACAATGCATGCCTGGGGTGTTCCAGGAGGAGCGGGCAGGCCAGCGAGGAAGGAAGAGGGGAGGGCAGAGCTAACGAGATGTCAGGTTTAGGAGTTTGTAGCTCATTTTCAGGACTTTGTCCTTTACTCCTTGAAAGACCTGAATTGATGAGTTTAGGCAGCGGAGTCACAAGATCTCACATTTCAAACACTAGAAGGTAGGTATCAGTATCCTCATTTCATCAATGGAACAGGGAGGGATTATTCAGGACTTTGTCCTTTACTCCTTGAAAGACCTGAATTGATGAGTTTAGGCAGCGGAGTCAGTCACAAGATCTCACATTTCAAACACTAGAAGGTAGGTATCAGTATCCTCATTTCATCAATGGAACAGGGAGGGATTACAGAGTAAGTTTATTGAATGAAGTACTTGCAAAAAGTCACCACGTGACTAAGAGGCAGAGGGTGTTCTGTCTTGCTCCTCAACATTAGTACTAACCTTTGCCTCCTGATGAAAGACATGTCTGCTATGTCTTTCTTACCACCTAATGGAAGGAATCTTGTCAACTTTATTTTTAGATGATACTCTTTGAATATTTGGATTTAAAGTCATGCAGCAATTGGACCATTCAGGATACCATTTACATTAAGTTCAGGTTCCAAATGAAAGTAGTGAAATCAATAAACTGGGTTGAATTGCTGAAGGCCACAAAAGCAAGTGGTATAGGATCTGGGGTTTGAG
>NW_007729794.1:199104-200810 GCF_000696425.1 Galeopterus variegatus | reverse complement strand
CAGGCACACAACTGTACATATGAACAAATGTACACACACACACACGTATACACAACCAGAGTGCTGTTTTGCAGGTCTTCTGTGCACTTCTGACCTATGTTGATTTTCTTCATCAACTCTATTTGAAAGATTTAAATCATTATGCTCTCTTTTGTGAGGAGCCATACCCTGCTGGGGTTAATACCAGGTTCTGGAAATGCCTTTTTAATGAAGACTTCATATCTAAAATCTTTAGAATTTTGATGGACTAAATACACAGCAGTTTTGCAGTGCAAGCACAGCATTGCTCTTTTCTTTCTCTAAATAACCTTGCATTTCAACCTTGTATTTTCCACTAAGGAAGCACTGCTACATGAATGAATGATATACAACTTCATCTTGCTGCCTGCAAAAGTTTTTCCCCAGTAAATTTCTAAAGTTCTCATATACTGTGGTTTTACCTTTTTGTAGAGTTTATGTGGCATCTGCCACCAATTCCTTGAATAACATATCAAGATGCTAGTGATGCTCATTCTTAGACTTATTAGAATAAAATTTAATACAGGTGGTCTGTTCATTTTCCATGGAAGTCTTACTTGGGTGTCTGGCATTTTGAAATAAGAGGAAGTAATTATCTTGTTATACTACCATACATTGACAGGTGGGATGGACCCCAGCAAAAGCTTGGTTCTGCTTAAAATTCAAATTAACACCCGGGTCAGCTATGTGGTGGTAAAGAAACCTGATATTCCTCCTTCATGCAAGACTAATTCAGGTGTGGAATGTGAGTTGCTCTTGTCTGATTTCTAGAGAAGGGGCCTAGCTATGGTGATAGCCTGTGTGTTTTTTCCTTGCATTCTTTAAGAAAAGAAGAAAAAGAATATATTCAGTTTTAATAAGTTATTGAAGAAGCAAACTTTGTTTACTAGAAAACATTCTTAATCCAGCAACAGATTTGTACTGTTTTAGTCTCCTCACCAAAGCCTTGGAAATACGATGTATCTTAGCTCAAACCCCAAAATGCTGTTCCTAAAATGATTAACATTTTGACAAATTGAATGTAAAAGTATCAGTGCTGTGTGGATGGCATTTTCTACACAAAGGGACAGACTAGCATTGTGTGCCCACCAGGTAACTTGGAATTAGCAAACCCTTGGCTCTAGGAGAAAGGGCAGGGAACCAGCAGGTAAGCTCGTGAAGCCTCACCTTGGTGATCATCAGAGTTACGGCACACTAACATCCCATAGTTTCCTCAGTGGCTACATATAAATACTTTTACCGTGAAATGAGAACATTAGCGAGAGAAGTGAATTTATACCAGTTTATATTTGAAACTGGAATAAAAATATGCAGCAGCTAATACCAGATATTTAGGTATTAGCACTAATATTGATTTTCATGTATAAAAAGTTATGTCATTCATTTGATATTTATGATAACCTGTGATATAGGTAGTGTAGTCATCATTATCTTTGTTTATATATTAATAAAGTTCAGAGTTTAATTGAAGTGTCTAAGGTCACCGGTCTTCCTCTGGTTTTACAATTTTCTGACTTCAAATATAGGGCTTTTTGAATGATGTAACATTGACTTTTATATATATATTTTTTCTTTTTTGTTCAAACTGCTTTAATTGTAAATATTTAATTTAATTCAAATTGAAAACAGTTTATCGCAGAAATTTAAGTTATGGAGAGGTGCCATCAGATTGTTATCATCTTTTTTTT
>NW_007729794.1:193443-198331 GCF_000696425.1 Galeopterus variegatus | reverse complement strand
CATTGACTTTTATATATATATTTTTTCTTTTTTGTTCAAACTGCTTTAATTGTAAATATTTATTTTAATTCAAATTGAAAACAGTTTATCGCAGAAATTTAAGTTATGGAGAGGTGCCATCAGATTGTTATCATCTTTTTTAAAAAAAAAAAATCTCATAGTGGAAAAGTTAATCATAGAGGCAAGGAGGAAGACAGGGATAGATAGGATCTGATGAAGTTTGAATGTCAGGAGAGAGCTGAGCGTGCAGTGTTTCCATTTAGAGAAGCTTACGCTATCTTCAACTGTATAAAAGAAAATTTGCATTTTGTTTTACCCTTACAAATAGGTAACAAATAACAGGCTTATTTTTTTTTTCCCACCAATTTATAGAGTTGAGGCAGAATGAGATGAGAGAGACAGCAAGATGTTCCTTTGAAAGAGACAGGTCACTTACTGGTTTTTCAGACTCTCTGTATACATATAGGTGATTGCATTCATTAGTACATTTCAAATGAAGAATAAGAGAATTTTGAGTATTTAAAATAAACTTAAAAGTCTGTATCTGAAAACAAGAATTTTCCCAGAAGTAAACAAAATTAACTGTCCCAGAAGCTGATGTTTGAAACAGAATTACAAACGCCTTTGTAGATTTTAAATTTGGCAAAACATGTTCTACCATCATTTAAAAATAACAACTTCAAAGGGCTCATAACTAAAGACATAAAAGGCATTTTGACATTTAATACAAAAACAGCATTTTGATGAACTGGGTAAAAATGAATCATAGACATATGGATTACATATTTCTTATAGTGTGCCTGAGTTTTAAAATTGAGGCAGTGAAATTCTGGCAAAATATTTTTGGGGAATTTGCTATATATACTATATTTAAAAAGAGGTGAAGATGAACTCCAGACTGCTATGATTGCTCATGACATTGAATTTGATAACTTTTAATTTGCACGTAAGAAATTCTTGTGAAATTGCTCAATCTGTCCATGTGTTGTGGAAGTGAGTGGCTGGAGTCAGTGTGTACCAGCTCATTTAATCACATAATCAATCAACAAACACTTACCACCGGGTGCTTGCTGAATGCCAGGCTCTGTTCTAGGCACTGGGACAACGTCCAATGTGGCTGGCATCCACGGTGGACTCTGCTGTCATAGAAGGGCATACAGACTACTTACAGAGTATTCACTGTGTGCTTGTCGCTGAGTTTACCACTTTACGTTCATTATTATGTTTAATTGCTCAAGCTCCATTGAATAGGGATTATTATTTTTCCCCTTTAATAGATGAGGAAACTGATGATACATCAAAAACATATAGATTCAGTGATTTATTAAGTGGTGGTGGTATTTGGCTGCATTGGTGTTGCCCAGTGAACCGTGCCTTCTACGTTCACCTTCATGTGTAGGTACCACCCAGGCTGCCCTGTGATTCACTTTAATCCACAGACTGTGGCAGAAATATTTTCCATTTCCAGACCTAAGTGTGTTAAGCAGGCCTGACAGCTTCCATTTTTGTACTCTTGAAAGCCCCAAGTCATCCTGGTGAAAAAGTCTAGTTATTCTGCTAGAGAGACCATGTGCTGAGACATGAGGAAAGGGAGGGACCCTGAGACTACAGGGAGAGAGAGAGAAAGAGAGAGAGAGAAAGAGAGGGAGAGAAACCCAGCTAGCCCAGCATCCCAGCTGAGCCCAGCCATCAGCTAACCAACCATCTGAATGCAGCCAAAGGGGATGACCAACAGTAATATCAAAAGAATGGTTCAGTTGCGGCCAACACAGATTGTCACTCATGAGCAGATACCGTGGTGGTTGTTTATAGCCATGGAGTTTTAGGTGGTAGTTACACAGCAAAAGAAGACCAGAGCTGTGGTTGAGGAGGATTCGAACCCAGGTCACTCTGGCTCTAATGCATACATTTTTTCTCACTGCGTTTGCTCATGAGATGAGGTGGGGAGCAGAGGATGGAATCCAGCGATATTTGAGCACCTCTCAAAATGGTCTGCATCTGACATGAATGTATTATGAAAAAAAAGTTAGAAGATTCTTTACTTTGTATTTTAGAGGAAAAGAGAACCATACCAGTATCATGGGACCCATCCCCTGGGCCTTCTTGCTACATGTTCCTTGTGGTTTGTGTATCAGAAAGAACATGTGCAGGTGTCCAAAAATTCTCATTCCTGATCCTCTTCCTGGACAAATGCCATGTAAATGTTTGCATTGACTTTGTTTAGAATTATCAAACTAATAATTGATGCTAATGAATTCTTTTCTTTCACTTGGGAGTTTATAAAGTGAACACCGACAGGAGCTTTAAAAAGTACACAAGTGCAACACACACATGCACACCTGGGGGTGTGATGAACGCTAACATGAAACAAATGGTGATCAAAAGATATGAAACGGGGGCAGCTTGCAGCGGTCAAGAGAGTTGAGGGTCCCTGGCGGGTGACACAGGGGAGCACTTGAAAGGATAATTTTCTGGCAAGTCCACGTTTGAAGTGATGTCATCTTTTTTATTCTCTCAACTCAGTTGCTTCTCTGAAGTTCATTCTTTCCATTCTGATGAAGAGCAAAAACGTTACATCAAAGGTAAATGCTTAGATGGGGCTGAATGGGAGAGGCAAGTGGCTGGGTGCATGTATGCACACACACATGCACACACACATACAGTGGTAGAGGAAGAGACTCACTCACACATGACAAAAAGTGATTTAAAAGTATGATATAAAGGAAAATAGCTGTCACAGATTGCTAGATGTGGGATGGGAACTGGCACACTGTACACCAAAGAGGACAGTGTCACTATCTGTTTCCTTTGAAAACTTGCGGTGGTAAAGTGTGTGACAAGGGACATTGTGATGCCATCAGCACTTCTGGTCTACATGGCAAGCTCCTGATTTGTCAAAATATCCATTACTGGGTTCTTTGCTCAGCATTACAGGATGTGTTTTAACAGTGTTTTTTCTCAGTCCTTCTTTGGAGACTCTTGAGATCTACCCCTGCATCCTGTGTACATGGCGCCATAACAGCAGTGCACATTTCTCTTTGTAATGAAGTGCACGTTTCCAGGTTTTGGGGTTTTTTAAAGCTAGATAGGCTGTTTTGGGTGGGGTGGTAGATTGATTTACTTCTGTATTAATGCAACCTTCATGTTGCAAGAACATTTCCCTTCTTCCTCTTCACCCCATCTGCAGCCTCCTTAAGAGTAGGAAAATGTGGGGATGTTTTTCTCAAAGGTTTCCTATGTTGTGGCAATTTATTGGCCTCCACTGGAAGAGACTCTGGGAACCTCCCATGTTTACTGATGGAAATTTGGAAATAGTGTACATACTTTTGCACACACTCGTGACTAATGCTGTTCTCTCTTTAGTTTCTTCATCTTATATTTGGATCTTTGAATAAGTGTCTGGTAAACAGTACTTGAAAGCAAATCCCTCCTGTTTTTTGAAAATTTTTTCGGAGCCTTGGACTTGTGGATGGAGTAAGGAGACAGGCGAAGTGTGTGTTCCCTGTCACCTGCCTGTCTGTTGAATTCTTACTTCCTCCCGCCGGGCAGTGGTTATGGTGGCCAGTGCCTGCTAGTCTGTATTAGGGCACAAGAAACGGTGAGCTCCTTGCATTTGGTGTCCACAGTCAGACTGTTACTGAGTACCAGGAACACTGGCACTGGGTACCCTACTGGCTCAGCAGAGGAGGTATCAAGAGTTGACATGTACAAGGGCAAACCAGTTAAGTGAGCCCTTTGGGAAATTGTGCAATTCAGTTTTTTCCTGTTTTCAGCTGACAATTAGATGTGTTTACATGGTCAAAGCCCTTTTTCGTTCTGCAAAATTTTACGTGAGTTCTCCTTTGGAGAAAAGCTGAAAGTTTTAGAAAATTGTAGGGCCACTAATGGTTTGAAAAATGACCTCTTAGCAATGTGTTTAAATTACAGCAGGGAAAAAGTAAGCATTTTTATAAGTAACATTTTATTTCATTTGTGTAATGAAGCTCATATAATCATATAATAATAAATATTAAATATGCAGCACTATGCTGGGGCCAAGTACACATATGGATATGCCACTAATTCTAATAAAATCCAGAATTTTCCTCTTCAGGAAACATTACAAATATTTGTTTATTAATCCCCATGTCAGAGCTGAGATTAGAACTCAAGCTTTTTTGCCTGCCAACAGATTCATTTTATCCTCTGGTGATAGCAGAGCTCATGGAAATGGCAGTACGGGAAGATGGTATAAAGTTAAAAAAAAAAAAAAAGAAGGGGAGTTAATATGATTTTTGAAAAATTGAAATAGATTTTTCTTGACCAGGACCTATTGGAATAAACTTTTCTGGTACTTTCCATGTTCTTGTTTCTGTTTGCAAACATAGCACTGAAGTTTTCTGATATCAGTATAGAAATAGAATGCATTGATTCTTTATTTTTCTCCTCTAATTCCACAGGATATAACTGTAGATCTTCCAGTTATAAAAGGGTAAAAACCATGCAACTACCACTTTATATAATGATATCTATTTTCTCAGACTTCCTCAAGGTTTATGATTATTATTAATAACAATGCCTTACAGTATACAGAGTTTTATACTTTGCAAAGTGCTTATGCCATGCACTCTTGATGTGATATATGTAGCCACCCCTTTTTTAAATTGAAGAGTAATTGATTGTACATATCTGTGGGGTACCACGTTGAATATCAGTACCTATGTGCAATATGTGGTGCTCAAATCAGAATAATCAGTATATTCAACATTAAACAATGTAATCATTTTTTGTGGCACATTATCAATTTCTTACTAACCCCCCTCCCCCTTTCCTACCTCTGGTAACTTCAGTTCTGTTCTTTCCTTTTGAAAGTTCACCATATTATTGTGATCTTTCTTTCTTTCTTTCT
>NW_007729794.1:183281-193341 GCF_000696425.1 Galeopterus variegatus | reverse complement strand
TTCTATATATAGGATCATGTCATCTGCAAACAGGGTCAGTTTGACTTCATCTTTTCCAATCTGGATACCCTTCATTTCTTTCTCTTGCCTGATTGCTCTGGCTAGTACTTCCAATACTATATTAAATAGGAGGGGTAAGAGTAGGCATCCTGGGCTTTTTCCTGTTCAGGATGATATTGGCAGTGGGTTTGTCATATATGGCTTTTACTGTGTTGAGATACTTCCTTTCCATACCTAATTTGCTAAGAGTTTTTATCATAAAGCAATGTTGAATTTTGTCAAATGCTTTTTCTGCATCTATTGAAATAATCATATGGTTTTGTCCTTGATTTCGTTGATGTGGTGTATCACATTTATTGACTTGTGTACATCCTTGCATCCCTGGGATGAATCCCATTTGATCATGGTCTATAATTTTTTTTATGTGTTGCTGTATTCCTTTTGCTAATATTTTGTTGAAGACTTTTGCATCTATGTTCATCAAAGTTATTGTCCTGTGGTTTTCTTTCTTTCTTTCTTTCTTTCTTTCTTTCTTTCTTTCTTTCTTTCTTTCTTTCTTTCTTTCTTTCTTTCTTTCTTTCTTTCTTCTTTCTTTCTTTCTTTCATTTATTTTATTAATTTATTTAATTTTAGCTCCCACTTATGAGTGAGGACATATGGTATTTCTCTTTCTGTGCCTGGCTTATTTCACTTAACATAATTTTCTCTAAGTTCATCCATGATGCTGAAAATGACAAAATTTCTTTCTTTTTATGGCAGAGTAGTATTCCACTGAGTATACATACCAAATTTTCCTTATCAAGTTATCTGTCCATAGACATTTAGGTTGGTTCCAACTCTTGGCTATTATAAACAGAGCTGTGATAAACATGGGAGTGCAGGTATCTTTTTGACATGATGATTTCCTTTGGGTATATACCTAGCAGTGGGTTTGCTGGATCATATGGTAGTTCTATCTGTAGTTGTTTGAGGAACCTCCGTACTGTTTTCCATAACAACTGCACCAATTTATAGTCCCACCAAAAGTGTAGGAGGGCTCCACTTTCTCTGCATCCTCGCCTGCATTTGTTATTCTCTGTCTTTTTGATAATAGCCAGTCTAACTGGGGTGAGATGATATATCAGTATGGTTTTGATTTGCATTTCCCTGATACTTAATGATGTTAAGCATTTTTTCATGTGTCTGTTGACCGTTTGTATATCTTCTTTTGAGAAATGCCTGTTCAGCTCCTTTGCCCATCTTTTAATTGGGTTACTTGTTTTTTTTACTGTTAAGTTGTGTGAGTTCCTTGTGTAGTCTGGATATTAATCCCTTGTCGGATGCATGGTTTGCAAATATGTCCTCCCATTCTGTAGGTTGTCTTTTTGCTCTGTTGGTTGTTTCTTTTGCTCTGCAGAAGCTTTTTAGTTTGATATAATCCCATTTTTTTATTTTTTCTCCTGTTGCCTGTGCTTTTGGTGTCATATTCATAAAGTCTTTGACTAGTCCAACTTCCTGAAGTGTTTTCCCTTTCTTTTAGGAGTTTTATAGATTCAGGTCTTATATTTAAGTCTTTAATCCATTTTGAGTTGATTTTGGTATATGGTGAGAGATATGGGTCTAGTTTCATTCTTCTATATATTTTCCCAGCATCCCAGAACCATTTATTGAAGAGGCAGTCTTTTCCCCATTTTATTTTCTTGATGCCTTTGTCAAAGACCAATTGGTTGTAAGTATGTGGGTTGATTTCTGGGTTCTCTATTCTGTTCCATTAGTCTGAGTGTCTACTTTTATGCCAGTACCATGCTGTTTTGGTATAACCACACTTTGAGGTAGACAGGGAAAATATTTTTATTCCATGTTGGAAAAAGGAAAAAGACTCAGCGCTCTTGAGGGATTGTCAAGGGCCCGCAGAGTGAGTAACTTGGAAAAAGTACAGTGTCAGTGTTTGAACCCAGGTCTCCTGACTTCAAAGCCACCATCCGCTGATTGTGTGCAACAATGACACATTTTTTTAAACCCTAAATATTAAATATAATGTTCTCTATGCTTTTATGTTATGTGATTGGAAAAATACAAACATAATGTGTATACTATTAGTATGGAATTGAACATGTAGTAAGAAGAGATATAGAAGAAGTTGACTTAAGTGTGTGCATTCTCCAGATATTTTAAAAAGAATAAGTGCAGGAAAACGAAGACTTTGAAGTTGCATAGGCCTAGATTTGAATCCTACTTCTGCCACATGTTAATGACTGTAAGATTTTGGGCAAATTCATGTCATTTTTTTTTTCACCTTTTTTTTTTCCATAGACTTTATTTTTTTAGGGCAGTTTTAGATTCACAACAAAATTGAATGGAAGGTACAGAAATGTCTCGTATAACCCCCTGCCCTGACATGTACGTGGTCTCTCCCATTGTCAACATCCTCCATCAGAGTGGTACATCAGTTACAGTTGATGAACCTATATTGACACATCACTGTCCCCCAAATCTGTAGTTTACAACAGGGTTCACTCTTGATATTGTATATTCTATGCATTTGGACAAATATGTAATGACTAGATTGACTATTGTAATATTACATAGGATAGTTTTACTGCCCTAAAAATCCGCTGTGCTCCACCTATCCGTTTTGCCCTTTCTCCAACCCCTGGCAGCCACTGATCTTTTTACTGTCTCCATAGCTTTGCCTTTTCCAGAATGTCTTTTAATTGGAATTATACACTGTGTAGCCATTATGGATTGGCTTCTTTTACTTAGTAATATGCATTTAAGGTTCCCCCATGCCTTTTGGGGGTTTGATGACTCATTTCTTTTTAGTGTTGAATAATATTCCATTGTTCGGATTCACCACAGTTTATTTACCTATTCACCTACTGAAGGGCATCTTGGTTGCTTCCAAGTTTTAGCAATTATGAATAAAGCTGCTATAAACATCCATGTGCAGGTTTTTATGTAAACATAAATTTTCCACTTTAACAAAATTTTTTCTCCAAGCTTTTTTTATTTTTATTTTTGCAACTATAAAATGACAAGTGGAAGACCTACTAGATAAGATGTTGTATACTGATTAAACGAATACTGAGTAACTGTGTATAAAGAGTATTGAAATCATTCAGTAAATGGTTACCAGCAGTAAACGAAAGCAGCAGATGTATAGAGCTACCACTGATGCTGAAGTACATAGTTACCTGTGCTTGAGTATTAGGGTAGACATACATACCTATACCCTCACAGTTTTCTTAGTAGTGGTCTTCGTCATCCATCCTTTTCAGGGCTCAATTCTTATCAACACCCACAGGTGAGTTTCTAATAAAGCAACAGTCCTGTTAAGGAATGCTTCACTACACGCATTTGGTTTGCTCCAGGTTGGTAGAGTCTCCATACAGTCATGTGATGCACTGCTGTAACAGGGAAAGCCTTGTCTGCCCCATTTCCTGACATCAGGAGTATAATAGCCTTCTGTCAAACTTATTCAATGGTGTCCTATTTATTAGAAATGCCAAATTTTCATCCTCTGTCCAGTCCTGTGACTTGTGCTAAGTTAATGTGAATAGCTTTTTGTAAGGTTAAGGCCTTTGTGACAATGTAGTGAAAGTTTCAATGAAGGTGGTGAGGACAGATTTTTCTTTAATTCATTGGCGTGCTTGTAATAAAGCTAATGAATGGAAAGGACTGAACATTTTCAATTAGCTGCATATAGTAAAATCCTAAAAATAATTAGTGGCTGAGATGGTGGGTAGTATTCTAAAGTACTGTTTCTAGTTTGGAAGGATCTTGGTTTAGTTTGCTTTGGAATCAAGCCATGTAGAAGAGAGAGAAAAACCTACAGCATGTGTGTGTATTTCAGCAGAGCTTTTGCATTTCCATGCAACAGTATAATAATAGACAGTAACTCATATTTTTAAATGCTTTATGATTTAACAAAATTTTTATTCGTATTAACTCATTCCTCACGACAACACTGAGATTAGTATTACTATTGCATTTACCTTGATGAAGAAATAGGCTGCATATGATTGAGATTACCCCCTTAAGTTTAAAAAGTTAAAAAAAATCAGGGAGGTAAACCAAGTCTTATAACTCTAAATTCAGTGCTCTTTGTACTATACCACATTCATGTTTCTGGGGGGCTTTGTTTTTGTTTATTTGTTTGTTTGATTCGTTATTGATGGTGATAGTTTGATTTTTCAAACAACTGTTTATCACTTTAGTGTTTTTAAGTTTAATCATGTCTTTCTCCCGGACCTCAGTTCAATGAAGTTCTGCTAACACTTACTGAGTGCCTGATGTATTGGATGCCTGGTATAGGCATTGTGCTTAGTTCTAGGAAGTCAGAAATAAATTGGGTAAGGCACTTATCCTCAAGGATCATATAATGTACCTTATAGTGTGAGTTCTTGCCAGTCTTCTTGTACCCAGTGGGAACTGACTACCATCCATAGTGCTGTGATTTGATGATTTGTACTCCCTGGCGAGTCCCTGTGCTCCTACCTTCTTTGACAGGGGAGGGCTGCACAGTTATTGGTGAACACTGGAATTTGGTGAATCTGGATCATATGTGTTTTTCTTTTTTTTTTTTTAAAGATGACCGGTAAGGGGATCTTAACCCTTGACTTGGTGTTGTCAGCACCACGCTCTCCCAAGTGAGCCATGGGCCAGACCTCACATGTGTTTTTGATTGAAACTTTGTAGCTATGTAGTTTATGTTAATCTTCACATATATGTTATCTCATTGGATATTCACAGTAGCCAATGAAATATGTATTATCCTCCTCATTTTACAGATGGAGAGCCTAAGGTTCAACAAGGTGAAGGCACTAGGCCCCATTTTCCTTATCTATAATTATCTATAATATAAAAAGATCTAGTTGAATGTTCCACAGAATTTCCACTCCAAAAACAGAGATCAAAGAACATATATGTGTGATTTATGAAGATCTGGCCTAAAACTGCCAGTAGCAATCAAAACATTTGTTTTTTGAAGTCTCTGCCTTATCTTTATTATGCATGTGAAATTTGCATTCAGCCCCATAAGATATGTTTCAATATAAAAAAGTTGTTTCCCAACCTCAAATCAGAGAGTAAAATCTTTGCTGTAGGAGATGTCCCATGTACTGAGGGGTGTGTACGCTAAATCCTAAGTCCTTCTAGTTTAACTATTCTGTATTATGTGATGGTTTGTTTTGCCCAAGATTGTACAGTATGTCTTTCTATGCTTTTTCTCTTTTTGTCTAATTCATTATCTCTTACATTATTCTGAGATGATTTAAGGGAACTCTCATAAAGACATAGAATATAATCTAAAAACCTCTGAAAATTAGGGTCAAAAAAAATCAGGGTGTTCTAGCAAGATTAAATTGGGATATGCATTGGGGGAGACACTTATATATGGCCCTGTAGATTTGCTAGAAATAGACAACTGATATGGCTTTAAGCTTCTTCCCAGCCCAAACACGCTCAATCCTGTTTTGCCTTGTCTGTACCATCCACACATAGAAGAAACCAGGTTATCCTAGCCCCGAATTCAGGGAAATTTCTCCTCTGGTTTCACATAAGGTGGCCACACTCCGTGATTGCCAGCCATCCTGATTCACACTCCTGTACCCATGCAGAGTGCGTCTGGCTGCCTAGGCTGGCATCCCTCAGGAAAGCTGGAGAATATACTACCAAACACAGCATGACGTGGCAGCCTCGGCTGGGTTTTCTGCCTGCAAGTCCACTGTGATTTTTGATGAGGATGGATTGCACTCTTGTTTCTTTTCCATCCAAATAGCATTCTGGATAGAGTTGAGAGAAATTTATAATAGTATTTTCAATGTAGTGTTTTTCTCATTAGGGAGAACATGAATAAGTTGGAATTTTAATGGTAAGCCTTTCTTTTTAATAGCATTGCTTATGATTTATTATTCTCCTTGGGATTTTACTCACAGTTGTAAAATTTTAATAAAAATACATATAAAAAAGAGGTTTTGGCTTCTCCCTGTGGAACAAGTTTTAACATAAGAGAAGAAGGACACATTTGCACAGGGGACTCAGAAAGGGTGATTTTGCTTTGTTGCATTTCCTTCCTTTCAGATGGACATGAAGGAGAGCCAGAAAGAACAAAATATATGTCAACTGGTATTGTCCTGATCAAACACTTCTTTGAAATTTTTTATTGTGGGGGTGTCAGGTTATGCCCTCTTTAAAAAGATGCATTTCCAGAGTTTAGATATGTCTGGCATATTCTATTTTGAATACCTAGTAGTGAACCTCGTGTGATTCCAAATCTGTGAGATATCACAGTACAAAGCAGTCTTTTCCTGGTGGCAGGGGTAACAGGAGCATGAAGGAAGGTGCTATTTTTGGCTATTCAGGTTGGCCAACAGAAGTGGTAAGAAAATAGATGGGATTGTTCACATCAGACTTGTTCGTTTTGAAAAAGGCTCACAAATTGCTGCAAAGCCCTTACCGTTCCTTTACAGTCCTTTTCCGGCTCCAGACGCTCGATCACAATTGCAGCCTTCCTAATGCTGTGCAGGTTGATAAAACAGTTGCCGAGCCGGAATCCCTGAAGAAATTATTAATTATCTGGTTAATGTGCATCAGGCTGTGGGAGTGTGAGATTAATCACCAGCAGTGGGATGAGTTGCTGAAGTGGATTTTGGTTTTTTGTCTCCTGTCACTCGGTAATGGCTTTTCCTTCCTTCACCATCAGGTGAGCAGGTGCAGAGATGCTGTGTTTTCATTTTCCCAGAGTCAGTAACAGCCGGTGGCCAGGCGATGCCTATTCCTCAGTCCTGCTGCATGAGCAGTTTACCGCATGGAGTATTACCTACTCAGAATGTTCCAGCTCTTGGAGATTCTCTCAGTACGACAGGTCCTACTTCTGCTTCTCCAGGCTTCCGAAGGAGTACACGTGTGCACACACATTCCCCTCCATACACTCACATACATGCATATGCACACACATGTGCAGACAATGGCAATGGATGCAAAAATCAGTGGTATTTCTGGGTGCTGTGCATGAATCTATGCTTAGCACTTGATCTCATTTTTTTTCTTTAGAAACACAACCCTTATTTCTAAATGTACAATAAATGGAAAAAGATGTGTTTATCTGCCTCTTTAAGAGAAAGGGGAAGAGAAGTTCTACACTAGTAGTTTGGTAGTGGGTAATATAACACACATACTGCAAGATTCCCTAGATTCTTCCTTTACTTTCTTTCTTCTAGGTGCTAGGTTCCACGTCCTGGGTCAATCACTCATGTGTGACATACTTTCTTCTTTATAAGCGTATTTTCAGAATGTCATTCTTTTGCTTCCAGGATGTTAATGTGTCTTGGAGTTTATGAAGTGGGTGAGGAAGGCTGGCTGGTGAAGGCTGGTAGGAGGCAAGGCACATCCTCAGAGGGGCTCACAGGAGTGCTTCGTTGTCCATCTAAGGCTTTACTTGGCTGGCAGTCTGTCCAATGAACAAGACACAAATAAAACATAGATGCTGGAGGATTCTGGATTGTGTGCCTATGTCACGATCTAGCCTCTTTCTCTGCTCAGAGGGGCTCACAGGAGTGCTTCGTTGTCCATCTAAGGCTTTACTTGGCTGGCAGTCTGCCCAATGAACAAGACACAAATAAAACATAGATGCTGGAGGATTCTGGATTGTGTGCCTATGTCACGATCTAGCCGCTTTCTCTACCTTACACTGGAGGCTGAGACTTTTCCAGGAGAATATGCTGCTGATACAATGCTAAGGATATGACACTGTCAGCAGCATTATTGATTTTGGTTTATTATATTTATCTAGAGTTTGACAGTTTTTCTCTGTCAGTTTAAATAAATAAAAATGGAATGGAGGGCATATATAACAGAAAGCAGAGAGGCAGCCAGTTCAAACTAGGAAAAAGTCTGAAATATAAAGTTTAGGAAAGTATGAAGTTTTATTACTCTCTAGGACATACTGTGCATATCCTCAAATTTATAGGTCTTTGAGAAACTCCTTTAACAAATATATTAGATATTTTATAATTAATTTTTCTTTAAAAAGTTAATATTTGTTGGGGAGCCTATTCATTTTCAACCACTGCCCCTGATGCTGAGGCCACAGTGGTGACGAGACAGACGGGGTCCACGCGCTCACAGACCTGGAAGTGTAGTGGAGGTGTTCGTTCTCAAGAAGTAAACAAAGAGGACTACTTGGAATTCCAGACAGCAATAAGTGGTAGGAAGAAAAGAAAAATGGGGACATGATAGAGAATGACTTGACAGTCAGAGAAGGCTTGAACTTTAAGCTGAGTGCTGAACCCTGTGAAGGTTTGAGCAGAGTGTTCTTGGCTGACGGAACCGCAAGTGCAAAGGACTCGGGTGGGAAGGAGCTGATCTGGCTCAGGGACCAGAGGAAAAAGAGCAGCAGAACTGGAGCCTAGTGAATGAGTGTCTTTGCTTGAGCTTGGCATGCGAGCTGGGTCCGTCTGCACTCAGCCTCGCAGCCCCCAGGGAGGCACGTGGGGCGCGCTCTGTGTGGGATGGAGGCCATTAGTATCTGTCTGCAGTGTGTTCAAAACTTGAGTTTGTTGAAATCCCCGCCTGTACTATCCTTTGCATCTTTAATTTGCTTGGCTAATCTTTCTTTATATGTAGCATGAAGAAAAATTCAGCCTTTATTGGATTTTCACAAGAATTCTGAAATAATTCCAGTTTGAATGAAATAAAATGCCATTTCGTGTTGGATAGCCTTGAAATGGATGTCACAGGGAAGGTTTGAGCAGAGTGTTCTTGGCTGACGGAACCGCAAGTGCAAAGGACTCGGGTGGGAATGAGCTGATCTGGCTCAGGGACCAGAGGAAAAAGAGCAGCAGAACTGGAGCCTAGTGAATGAGTGTCTTTGCTTGAGCTTGGCACGCGAGCTGGGTCCGTCTGCACTCAGCCTCGCAGCCCCCAGGGAGGCACGTGGGGCGCGCTCTGTGTGGGATGGAGGCCATTAGTATCTGTCTGCAGTGTGTTCAAAACTTGAGTTTGTTGAAATACCCGCCTGTACTATCCTTTGCATCTTTAATTTGCTTGGCTAATCTTTCTTTATATGTAGCATGAAGAAAAATTCAGCCTTTATTGGATTTTCACAAGAATTCTGAAATGATTCCAGTTTGAATGAAATAAAATGCCATTTCGTGTTGGATAGCCTTGAAATGGATGTCACAGACAGTTATCTGCACCGGGGCCTTAATCTCATTTGGGGTGAGGAATTTTCCTTGAGCGGTTTGGAAGAGGGTAGTGTTCTGTTATGTGTATTTTCTTCCTATCTCCGCTCAATGCTGAGATCTCAGAAACTCGAGAGCCCCAGAATGTCCGCCTTGTCATAAACTTCCAGGCAATGGCTGGGGTTTGCAGCCACGTAAAATGCAGACGACCCATTTGTGCTTATAAAATCTGAGCCTGCCTAATGATCGTGCAGTGGCTGGGGGTTGTTGGTGTTCAGCTGTCTTCTGGGCTTCTCGTTGAGCATCGAATCTCTGGTGTTTGGGTTGCTCCTTCTCTTAGGGCTTTCTGAGCTCACTCTGATAAGTAAAGCCAAGTTTACTTTGTTAAGCTCAGCAGTTCCCAGCAGTAAAGAGATAAGAAGAAGAAGAAAAAAAGTATCTTTAGGAGAAAAGAAGCTGTTTGTGTTTATAACAGGCATTAAATATGCTTTTTAATGACTTTGTTTAATTTTAGCAATCTCACACTACATTTACCAGAATATCTGGAATATCCCATAAACATTGAAGTTTCACAGAGGGTTTGATTGAGCTGCTTGACTCTGGCAGAATCATCTCATCTGCAGGTAGAATTGTCTGAGTTATTTTGGGAATGTAAGTTGCAGTATGTCATCCATAACAGGGACTGTTGTTTATTTTGTTCAGAATTAAGAAATTAAATCTAACTGATTATCAGTTGTGGGGGGCAGTGATCACGTCTGTAGTAAACACTATAACTTCTAGCCCTCTCGAGTTTTCATAAGGGTTACTACATACCGACTCCCACCTACTTTGTGCTAAGAGCTTTATTGAAATCGTCTTTAATACTCATATCCACCTACAGGGTGGCTTCGACTACTATC
>NW_007729794.1:163859-181359 GCF_000696425.1 Galeopterus variegatus | reverse complement strand
TTGTTTGAGATAGCTTCACTCATTCTCTTTGACTGTCCTCTAGAGCTCCTGACCATTGAGGTCTGCATTAAATGCCACAAATGCTTCTTTATGGGTATTCCATTTCTTATTATTTAAATATCTTATAATGAGGTTATAAAAGCTCTAATTCTGAAGGGTAAAAAATCTAATTTGAATTTCTTAAGCAGCTTTATGATATCATATAGAGAGGACAAGATTGTTGAATTTACAAAAGCAAAGAGATGAAGGGAAACACCTATCATCTGCTGTACAAGCCTTAGGCAGAAGACATAGCAGCTCATTTGATGCAGCAGTGGGTTATGGCTCTACATTCAGAGACTTGGCAGGTAATCCAGCTGCCTTTTGGGGCACTGGGGCTACCAGCACTGCCAAACCCACCTTCTGGATGGGCTCATTGGCTTCTGCTGCTTTTGCCACCCACCTTTTGTTTGGGCTTTAGCCAGACCTTCCCTGTCTTCCTCCATAAGCACATCAATGTTAGCATCCTGTGAGTGTCTCTGACAGCTTCTGTGCATGCTGTGTGAGATCTTTAACTGCACCATTGCATGCAGCTGGGGAGCAAAACACACGGAGAGACCCTACCCAGAGCCCCTAAAACTTTCGCCTTGGCTGGTAACTCGCTTTAGATGTTCACATGTTGCAGTCAGAGAGGAGTGTCAGAAGAAATTCTGTTCCAGTGGAAATTCCAAAATGGTCTCTTAGGTCTTCTAGAATTGCAGAGCATAATCTAAGCATCTCTTCCCTCATTTTTAGTGGCCCTGAGCAGAAAACCCATTGCCTCTGACCCAGCTTCAAAGCCTTTGTGCTGAAGGGTAAAATTAGTGGCTGAAGGGGTAGAAATCAAACCATGAACTCATTCCTCTTAAATCACTTCTCAACAATGTTGAAGAATATAAACACTGTGGACATTGTCAATAAAATTTAGCGGTAATAAGAATCTTTATTCAAATAATAAATTCCAAGTGTCCCAGCAAGTACTATTAATAAATGTGTCAAGTACTAATATGGAGACAAAACACAAGTTATAATTCACAAGTCTTTGGTAGTTAGCCCTGGAACTTTCTTGCCATTATCTATAAAACTATTCAGCTCCTAAAAGTATCCCAAATGCTTCTTTTTTTTTAAGGAAATTAACGACATATGTACCGATTATCAGTCCCTGTACCTTCAGCTTCCTCTAAGAACCTTAGAAGCTCTCTCTAGCCTACCTGTGACCCAGGATCCTGCCAGGGTAGGGGACATGCTGTTCCACTTCTGAGGTACAGAGTTCATGGGAGTGTATCGAACTCAAGAGTCTGGGGCTGGGGTGGCCTTTCCCATTGTCTGGATAAGGAAATTTACTTTCCACCTGGGATCGATAGAGGAAGATGTAGCCTCATTTCTACAGACATATTTTTCCAAAAAAACAACAGTTTATTTACTTACGTGTTCAATAGTCTTTGGCAAGTGGCCTAGAAACCTAGGTTCCATTTATGACTTGGTTTCTGTGGAAAAATTCTAAATACTAAGTAATCATTAAATCCAAACACCCCTTTAGAGTATAAAAGTTGTGACTGCCTCTTGGTCATAGGGTAACATAATGTACCAACCCCCTATTGTAGTCTTGCCTTAAGAGTAAGAGTACATGAACTGAGCTCCACCTCCCATGGGGAAATCTTAATGATTCCTTAGTAACTCTCATAAGTTGAATTTGGAAATTAACGTTGCAAACTGAGTCATTGAAATTTAAGTCCTATTGCTTGGTTTGACTAATAGATTTCTCTGATTTTTTTTCTCTCCCACTCCTCATGTTCCAGGCTCTATGTTAGCATCCTAGCTTTATGATCTCATTACACCTTCATAATTTGTGAAGTGGTGTTTTCATATTTATTGTACAGAAGCCTGCATTTGCCTAGGATGCATATTCATTATGCAGACGAAGAATGCCCTACTGTGTGCCAGGAAATGAGCTAGGCCCTGCCCAATGCGGGACT
Organism: Galeopterus variegatus; assembly: GCF_000696425.1. NCBI lineage: Eukaryota > Metazoa > Chordata > Mammalia > Dermoptera > Cynocephalidae > Galeopterus > Galeopterus variegatus. The sequence continues at coordinate 179,365 of NW_007729794.1, read as the reverse complement.
GTACTTAGACCCAGGTCCCTATGCCCATCTGCCACACTGCCCAACTGGGTATAGCAATACTCACCTTGAGGCTGCTCTATCAATAGAGTGGTGATACCTCACTTTTTAAAATGACCAGGTCCTTCAGAAATTGTGCCCCCACAAAAGGAAATGATTGCCAGTTTTTCTCAACTTGAACTGAGGCAGTTAGAGCAACACCATCCTGTATTTTGGATGAACAAGGTTGTTTCACTATTTGAGCCATTTATTGATTCTTCTTCTAATCCTCTGTCCGCCTTGCTCCCTTGCTTCCTTGCTAATGACTTGCTTATAAGTCATAATTATGCACTTTGCAGGGAAACCCTGCATGCATGGGTCGAAAGTCTGTTTGAAATGGCTTTTGTCATTTTTTAAAAAGTATGTGTGCTCTTCACATCATAGAGCCATTTTCTCAAAGTGTAGTCCACAAACTCACTGGCAGTGCTAGTTAAAAAATGCAGATTTTTAAATCTATTTGTCCAAATCTCTTGGGATGGCTCAGGACTCTGCATTTTAAACATTTCACAGAGTGATCCTTAGACACGCTAGGAGTTTGAGTACTACTGACCCAAAAAAGGTTATCTCAAGCAAAAATGGTCAGCGGCATCTAAAGCCTCCCAAGAGTAATGCAGTGGTTTTACTCATAAGTGCTTTCTTTTTTTGGCAGATCCAGTGGGTCCTTATCATTTGTGCATTTCCTTCCCCCTCATTCATTTCTTCCCAGAGTTACTTTTTCAAACTTCCGTGTTCTTCACAACTGCTGATCAATGGACTTAGACATGAAAGACAAACTTAAACTCTTCTCATCTCTTTTATCCCCTCCACGGCAAATGTCCTTTCATCTTCTCAGACATTCCAAAATGCGGCAAAAAAAGATGCCTCTGCAACAGATGCAATTCTTTCCAGGTCTCTAGGTAACATTTTAACCTGTGTAATGTTCATGGCACAGCATCTTAAGTAATATTCCAGGAAATACGCTGCTGCTTGTTAAAAAGGATAGGACCCCAGAGATGTCTTTAAATATGCCCGTAAAGTGAGAGGTGCCAAGAGAAAGATAATATGGCTGATTATGGTTATTTACCTTACATTTTCATTCGCTTTTAACTGGGTGTAATTTAGGGGCATGAAATCTCTTATTGGAAGTGTATTTGCATTAAACAGCTCTAAGCAGCCATGAAAGTGCAGAAACTGAAAAATTGACAGACTGGGTTCCTAGAATCCCAAAGTAGCATTTTTGTAATAGGCATACAAACAAATCGAATAAACATGTTTTGCTTCAGCAATTTAAAGAATATGGTCTTTGGAGTAATTTGTCTTTTTTTAACTATCATTTCTAACCTTTTCATTGCCTATCTCTAGTTTGCAGCTCCCCCTAACAATCTGCAGCAATTTCCCAACCAGCTGTTGGTGCTCCAGTGCTTGGTGCTTTGTTCTGAGTTCCCTGTGCTATCAAATCAACCTATAAAGGGGATTACCTGAGTGCTGTTGTTTCCCAGGTTTACAGTTAGCAGTGTGTTTGTTTTTGTTTTTGTTTTTGTTTTCTCAAGATGCTTTGTTTTATGGAAAGTATGCTGCAGAAATTGCAGTGGCCCTGGATAGTGATGCTCAGGCCAAGTAGCAGAAGATGCTTCCAGTAACATGAGCTCCTTTTTCTCTCCATTTAATAGCAATGAACCTAAGCATCGATCTGTTGAAATTTTAGCTTGATTCTTTTGGATATGAGTAAAGGCTTGCATAGACTTTCTTTGTAGGAGAATGTGTGTATATTTCATTGGTCTTGACATGATGTAAAGAAATAATTGTTTGCATACACTTACACTTTGGAGACAATGAAGGATAAACAAAATGTTTACACTTGAACTTGGTGGAAGAATGAGGAAACGGAGATGCTTCATGGTTTACTTAGGACTTTAAAACTCTAGTTAAAGAGAAAGCAAAAAGCCTAGCATTTGTGTTCTTTGTAGTTCTGATTTCCATTTGGACACACTCTGCAAACATGAATTTCTTTGTATGATGGAGGGACTACTGCCACTTGTCAAATTATTAAATAGAAAGAGGGAAAGAGGGAGAAAAAAGAAGCACAATAGTTTTGGGGTTTTTTTTTCCTGGTTTCCTTTTTTATTCCACCCCAACCCCCTCCACAACTTACATTTTAATTCAGGTCTGTCCGGTAGTTAGTGAATGTCCTTTCAGTAACATCTCCATCATTAAAAGGAAAAGTTGACTCTAAGCTTCTTTCCAGAGTTGTGAATAAGATTTGCTCATTTGAGAAGTTCACTTGTCAAATTATTAAATAGAAAGAGGGAAAGAGGGAGAAAAAAGAAGCACAATAGTTTTTGGGTTTTTTTTTTTTTTTCCTGGTTTCCTTTTTTCTTCCACCCCAACCCCCTCCATAACTTACATTTTAATTCAGGTCTGTCCGGCTGTAGTTAGTGAATGTGCTTTCAGTAACATCTCCATCATTAAAAGGAAAAGTTGACTCTAAGCTTCTTTCCAGAGTTGTGAATAAGATTTGCTCATTTGAGAAGTCCCTTTAGTTTATTGGAACTTGCTAAGGTAGAACATTTGTATCCTTCAGAGGAAAACTTTATTTTCCAATTAGAGCTGAAGAAGAAATTCTCAAAGACAGACTTACTCTATTTAAACTCACTATCCTGTTTTTCCACTCTCCTGATAAAATGACAAAGATTTTTCCCCCTAATTGGCCCTCTAGTTTTTGATCCCCATATATGTCATGATGGGCCTTCTATCAAAAAACCCCAGACATCAGTAGCTGTTAATTAATAGGCTTTATCAGCTTGCTCTCAGATAGAAGAGTTATATTTTTTAAAGTGAGAAACAAACAAGAATATTTTCAAATCATTTTTTTCACACTTGAAAGAAATTGAGAGAAGGGTCTTATTTGTTGTCAATAGTATTTCTTTTGTAATCCACTTACAAAAAAACCCACCCATTTCACATCTCAAGGAAAAGTGATGTTGTTTTATAAAATAAAAGTAGTATGAATATCCACCTAGAGATGGTAAAAAGAAAAAAACTTATTTCTGGTGTGGTGCAGGAGTTTATAACCACCTAATTTTTATGGTTTGTCCTGTTAATTGAAAAAAAAAAGGATAGGGAGTTATAACAGAAATACAAAAAGCAGAGCTGTACCAGGCTTTGAATAGAAATATATTTTAGCAAGTTTTTTTTTTTTAATTACTGGGGATTTTTGAGTGGGTGGGGGTGGGTAGTCAGGATAAAAGGGACTAAAAATAAACAGCTGTATACTACTTCATTAAGCTGCTGCTCGGAGTGATTTTCCCATTGATTAGTCTCAGGGCTAATGCTGGTTCATTCCTCATTTCATTGCTAATTAACATCAGAGCTGCTCCTGACCACTTGACCGTGTTCTCTGGTGAACATGTGCTGGTTTGGCAAGTAATCACTCTCCTCTCTTCCTCCCTCCACTGCCTCATTCCCCAGTCCCCAGCTCCCCTGTCTTTTCTTTTTCCTTAAAATAGGATTTTTAGCTAGGAGGGAAGGAGGATAGCCCTTGAGTACGGCCTGCTAGTTCCTCTGTAAAGACAGCCAACTTAATAAAGAGATTAGATGCAACCAGGAGAAATAAACATAGCTACTCTCCCCAAGCACATGACTGAGGGGCAGTGTGACTCACTCAGGCTACCCTAGGAACTGGCTGGCTTGTTCATTTTGCATTTGTCTTGTTGATTCAGGCTCTTTTGGAATATTTACAGGACAAATTACCTGACTCAAGGAGTTATGACCAAAAACCTTTAAAAGAGGAATTCAGCATTGGCTTTAAGGTGTCTCTTTTTTTTAGACTGTGTACCTTTTGGTTCCTGAGTATGTGAAATGAAATTCACTGCCAAGTGATAGTTTCCTATCTGACCCATAGTTACAGCTTTTGCAGGAGGATCCACAGTCAAGCAGAACATAGGTTATAATTGGAGCAGAATACTCAATTTGGCAAACCGGGGTTAGAGATGGGAAAAATCCACAGTATAAATATAATGAAAATCACTTGCTTCTGTTCCAGGTCAGGAGATCAACATTTCCATAAAACTCAAGCCAACATGCATTTTGGAAAAGCCTTTTCAGAATCATTGAATAATGTGTTGTTTTGACTCAGTTTCAAATCATAGCATCTCTTTTAATTGAAACAAACATTACGTTACATTTAGAAAATAATTTCAAATTAGTTTTGATTCTTGCAGTGTGGTGCATTGTATTACTAAGTAATCACAAAGCAGCCTTCCTTCAAATCCACCTTTTAGGCCTCTGCCCCCTAAAGGGACAGTGTCTCTATGAATAAATAAGAGGCTAAGATGGAAACTGTTGAGAATTCATCTCCTAATTGACCCACGTTTTTCTGTCTCCATGGTGTGTGTCCTTTTCAGAATATAAACAGATGAGAACAAGCAGGTGTCTGTTGCCAAGCGAGGGGCGGCTAGTCAAGACAGAAGCAGGCTTATTCTCCAGGATCCTAAGTGAACCACCCATTATGTATGTGCTCTGTGTGTGCCTGCTCATGCACGCATGCATGTGTGTGTGTGCATGCACACTCCCCCATGCATGCATATGTGCACACAGGGGAGAATTTTCTTATTGAGGTCCTGGAAAAAAATAAGTTTTATTAGTTGAGCATCAAGCAGAGATTCAGCCACAGGATTGATCAGAAAGTACGCCCCTTCCCCTTTGAAACTGCAAAATGAACAGACCTCCATTGAGAGGATCTCCTTCTTGATGGGGACAGCTGATATGATATTTGCCCCTAAAGTATCATATTGTAAGGCCAGAATTTAAAATTACGTTCTAGTTATCTAAATGCCACAAGAGTCACACTAAAAATTCTCCATTAAAGATGTTTTCTTTTGTAAATTAAATGATAACTTCAGATTTCAATATCTGCTCATAAAGAATCCACTTACTTAAGAGTGGGCACAGTCTGAGGATGCTTTTGCTTTCCTTAAAAGTCTTCTGTTTTCTTTTGATACCTTTATTTCCTCTGCCCCCTAAAGGGACAGTGTCTCTATGAATAAATAAGAGGCTAAGATGGAAACTGTTGAGAATTCATCTCCTAATTGACCCACGTTTTTCTGTCTCCATGGTGTGTGTCCTTTTCAGAATATAAACAGATGAGAACAAGCAGGTGGCTGTTGCCAAGCGAGGGGCGGCTAGTCAAGACAGAAGCAGGCTTATTCTCCAGGATCCTAAGTGAACCACCCATTATGTATGTGCTCTGTGTGTGCCTGCTCATGCACGCATGCATGTGTGTGTGTGCATGCACACTCCCCCATGCATGCATATGTGCACACAGGGGAGAATTTTCTTATTGAGGTCCTGGAAAAAAATAAGTTTTATTAGTTGAGCATCAAGCAGAGATTCAGCCACAGGATTGATTGTACTAAGCCTCACCATTTTACTAAAAATCCATTACTTGTTGAGCTGTTAAGTGATGAAAAGGATTAAGAGAATAAAAAAAAATTCTAATAAAGATGATAATAGTGGAGCATTTTGTGAAATTTGCATGTGAATTTATAACATAATCTGTCGGCAGACTGCGTTGTTTGGCAGAAGGGAAAAACTGTACCATACATACAGGCATAGAAAATGCAGCAGCAGAGTTTCCGGCCAGGAAACCTTTTTTTCCATATGGGCATCCATATGTTTTATCTTGAAATCCATATTTTTGGCCTTGATATCCATATGTTAGCTTTTCGCCCAAATAAGATTGTGTAATCATTCTTTATTATTTCTTCTTTCTTAGAAGTTATTATTCTAAGGCTTGATGGTGGGGGCTCAGGAAGGAAATGGGTTAGTGTGTGTATTAAGGATACAGACATGCAGAAGAAATGACGCTGTAGGAGAGACATGCACACAACTTCATATGTGTATTTCTTCTTTCTTAGAAGTTATTATTCTAAGGCTTGATGGTGGGGGCTCAGGAAGGAAATGGGTTAGTGTGTGTATTAAGGATACAGACATGCAGAAGAAATGACGCTGTAGGAGAGACATGCACACAACTTCATATGTGTATGTGTGTGTGTGTGTGTGTGTGTGTGTGTGTATTCATTTTAAATGCCAGGTAAGACTCCCAAAGGATGGGTGTTTATATCACAAGTCATCAGTCCCAGGTGGATGCATTCAAGTGTCCAACTGAGTAAGGAAGGACACTTTCAGGGTGGTGGCAGAGAGAGGACGTATGGCTAAGTGTACTCTTCTATATGCTGGAATTTCTCAATGAATATTCGCTTTAGAGCCAATTTTGTCTTTTCCAGCCCAACGGGAGCAGTGATAGGGTCATGTAATTCATTATGTCATAATTGCTCAGTTATGTATAAGACTTCCCCTGTAGAACACGAGTTCCTGAAGAATAAAGTTGTTTGTATTTTATTCACTTTTGTATCCCCTACTATTAGCTTGTGGTTAGATTTTAATTAAAAATTTTAGGCCTATTAATCTATAAAAGTTCATTCATAAAGGAAAGATAATATAGGCTTTATAAAACCCCCAAATCAACAAGCCCGCAAGCAAGCAAACTCACTTTATTGCAAGCATTGCATGCAGAGATAAAATTGACTTTATCCAATCTGCATGCTGGGCTATCTCCATATAAGATTCCAATATTTTCAACACTAGCCTAAAGTAAATGAGAAGATTTTCCATCTTTTTCTTCTCCTTTTTATAGACAATAAAATAATTATTAGATTAAAATATAATCACATAAATTCACCTGGAATTAACTCTTGATTTATCGAGAATTGATTTATCAAGAAAGCAAAGTTAATGGATATGTGAGATGTCCAATCCAATGAGAAATACTGTTGGGAACCAAAACAAAAACAACAAAACTATGAATATCTGCTTTTGTGGAACTTTCTAAAAGCAGAGTCACAAGAGTGCCCTTTTTCTTTCCTGACAGCACTTCATTGGCCCAGAGATTTAGGTGAAAGCATAGGATGGTGCACAGTGGATTTGCAAAGAAGGCCAGAGTGGAGAAATTCCTTATAGAAAGAACTTTATTCCATTTAATTTTTTTGGGGAGGTTTCTGCCGTCAGCCGCTCCCTGTCCTGATGGCCCAGTAAGGTCAGAAGTGGGTGTTCATGGTCTGTTGGCTGTAGGGCCTTTGATTGACAGACTGCTGAATTGCTCTCTGCAAAAAAGGCTGCCGCAGTGTGGCTAGCATGTGCAAAAACCCTCTCTGTTGACCATTTCCCAGGCATTTTGGCTTGAAATTTGTGCTTTTGCAACGTTCTTAGAAATGTCCAGTCAGAGCATGTGTCAGGGCCACCTCTGCTGGATAGCTCTCAGCGTGTGGAGTCAGCATTTTGACTACCCTCCCACCACACTAGAAGGATGTCAGCAATCTTTCACTTATTACATTCCTAGGAAAACATGCTGAGATAACTCGGTAACTACCCCAGGTGTAATGCCGTTGATGGGCAGAGGAAGTCAAAGTGCATGCTTCTCCTCAGTTCAAGGGTTTTAAACTCTGAAATTCTGTCTTTGCCCTTTAGCATTCTTCCGAGGATTGGGATACAAGTGTGGTCTTATTTTGAGATTCCTCAGGGCAGCATTTCATTCCTTGGCTCTTCTCTTCTTTGCCATATTACCTCACTGCGTTAGTGTCTGTATCTCCCTTGGATGGCATCTAGTTTCCTTTCCATTCACAGTGGCAGGGGATCATGTCTCTGATTCACTTAGAAATGCCATGAGCTCTACCCCTGAGGATGTAAATGCTTTCTCAGTTGCATCTATTGATCTTCAGGGCTCTATTTCTGGATTTTCATTCACGCACTCATTTGGCATTTGGGATATTGGCTGTTCCTCAGAGGGGCAAGTGTTAAGTTGGGTGCTAAAAACTAGATAAATAATATTTCTTTGATTCTGTAGAAGCAAGTTTTTATATAGGTATTGATAAGAGTCTGTATAAATCCCATGTGCCTGTAAGTAAAACAGAAAATGGTAAACTATAGTAAATGTATGTTGCTGGGCATGCTGAAGGAAATGAGCTCTTTTTTTTTAAAAAAGGAGATTTTAATACTGTAGTCATTTTATTGCAACTTGTTATTGTGGCGCCTAAGTGTGAAATACATGAATAAATAAAATTTAAAAATGAGTAAGACATTTAATAGATTACTCATAGATTGAAATTCCTTTTTCTTAAGAACAACATAGCATATTTCTTTGAAGAACCAGTGGTTGCTACAATTTGGAGCTAACACATTTTATGATGCTTTAGGAAATAGGAATTAAGGAAAGGAAGCCCAAAATTGGATTAAAAAATTCTGCAGCTGTAATAATGAGTTGTTGCCATAGGAAAAATACCTAAATTAGAGGAGAGTGACTGTCTGTCTTAATAAGAGGCATAGTGGAAAGCCCTTCTTGAAATAGAAGTAAAATAAGGGAAAAATTGCATTTTTGCAGGCCTAATTTGATGAAAGGACCTCGGTAAATTGTGATTGCACAGTTAATAAACTCTAGAGCTTTTTTTGGAAGACAAGATTAGTTGTTTAGTGGTATAAAAAAAATCAATTACAAATTGTGTTGTCTTCTTTAACCAATCAGGCAGAGAAACCACCATAATAATGAATACTCAGAGTGAATAGAACCTCATCGCATCTAGGATTTAGCTCCTTTTTTTTCAACTGGAGATTGAAAACTAACATTTCTAAATGGGGAAAATGTTGCTTCTTTTGGCTTTGAAAGAATGTTTCTTATTCTTTTCACATAAAAGGTCTATAGAGAGATATGAATGTCTTTAGGTGGATCTTTTAATACAATTCAATGAGGATGACTACCTTATAGTTTATCTAGAGAGGAAAAACTAGCCACTCAACGAAAGTGGGTGTGTTTCTGCTTGTGGTCAGTTATGTTAGTGTGTAGAAAAATATGGGGTTTCATAAACAGCACCATTGTATGTATGTTCTTAAATTTTTTTTTTAATTATCATCACCTTAGTGAAACAGGTCCAAGTACATGCTAAAACATACATGCAATATTACCTTTGTATAAAAGTGACAGCCTATTTAATGACCAAGAGAAAATCTTGTCTTTTTTCTTGACCTAATGCAGACGCGTTCTAGTATATGAAGTCAAGAATTGAAGGTGCTTTTGTTCTGATAGCTCAAGTTTAAAATCAGTTCCTTGAGGCTAAGAAAGTATTCTCACATAATAAAAATGTAATATATGGCAATTGGACTATTCTAGGAAAGTTTACTTAACTGATCTGTAGCTGAAATACTGTATATAGTAAATACTGAGTTGGTCAGAGTGGCCCTGTAGTAGAATCTGGGCTTTGGATATGACCAGAATCGAGTTTGAATTTTTACTTTGCCAACTCCGTGACTGTGGACAAGTTGCATTACCACTCAGAACCTCAGTTTTCTAATCTAAAAAAGTGGGGAAAATGATACTTTCTTAAAAGGTAAGTGCTCAAGGGCTGAAAGTCGTCATTATAATATTTGTAGATCCTGGCAGTCTGGTAATTAAGAAAATAGAAAAATAAAACACTATTTTTAATTGAATATATATTTTTTTAGCTATTAAGTGGATTCTTGAGGGAATATGGGCTTACGGGAGGACGGGGACACTTTTAAAGGCCTGTTCGCAGCACACTCATGGGTTATGATATTGGTGTTACCAATTCTCTTACTTTTTTTTTGTCATGCCCAAACATGGCTTAACTAATTCTATTTCTTACATATTTTGCTATTAGATATCCTTCCTCTATGACTACATCTTCCACTATATTTAAAGTATTAGCTTGTAGCTATCAGTTTATATGAATGTCTACTCCATCCTGACAAAAAAGGTATTCTTATTTTATCCAGCCAAATAGATTAGGAGACGTGGAATTGTCTTAGCTTTGACCTGTGGGATGTAAGGAGGGACAATTACCCTTTTCAGCTCCAGGCTACCCTATAGGCATTCCACTTGTACTGTGGCAAGTGGAATGCAGAAAGTAGTGGATAAAGTTCAGATTGGCTAAAGCGGGGTAGGAAAAAGATCTTTGTATTCAGCTGGTCGTTCATACCTAGGGAGCATTCATACTTAGAGATTATCAATACTAGATGTAGTCTGGCAATTCAAAAATAAAAGTGAATTAGAAAACACGGAAAATATCTTCAGAAACCCATGATGTTAACTGAAAGGTCAAATAGAGAAAAAGGGGGTAAGAAAAGAAATGAAGATGGTTATAGTCCACAGTTTCTAGAAGGGATTTAGGTAGGAATGGGGCATGAGTTTGTTCTTAAGAATGGGTGGGATGAAAAGATTTGGGAATAAGCATAGCTTGTTGTATCAGAGAGAAGACAGAATGGCCTTGTGGAGAACAAACTATGGGAAGAACAGTTACCCTGCACCTTTGGGGGGCAGTGAAAAATCAAATTGAAAAAGTAGTAAGGGAATGGTAGACTTTTCCCAAACAAAATCGAACTTGGAAACTCGGAACCCTAATTTATAGATGGATAAAACGGAGCCGTTCCAGTTAGTGCTTCCATGTTCTCTGCCTGCCCCTCATCACCCTTTGCCCCAAGTCTCCTCTCCCCAGACAACCTTGGAGGCACATCTGAGAAACTCTGTCTCATTGTCTATACAAATGTGTATTCATGTATCTATGTGGTTAATATCCTATATATGTGTTATTATGTATGTTCATATAGTATATAAATACTATATGTTATCTATTTTACATATGATTAAATTAATAGATATTAAATGAATACGCATGCAGAGTTCAATATGTATATTTATATTTAAATAAAACAAACCTCTTTCTCTTTCATGTTTTCTCTGTCATGTTTCCTGCCACTCTCCTGAAATCTGCTCTGAGCCATGAATCACATAGCTACTTTTCTCCTCCCACTGGGAATAGTTGGACTTCTGAATGTAGTGACTGATTTTTCCTTCCTTGGATAGACCCAGTAAGAGCTGAGGGGAGGGGATTAGCTGAATATAAAGTCATTTGACTTCCTTCTAATTCTTGTGCCTCATAAGCAGAAACACCAAACCAAGACAGCAAAAAAGAGCAAGGTATGTATTAGTCCATTCTCTGTTGCTTATAACAGAATACCTGAAACTGGGGAATTTATAAAGAAACAGTTTTGGAGGCTGAGAAGCCCATAGTCCAGGGGGCACATCTGGTGGGAACTCTCGGCATGTACTTGTGGTGACACAGGATATCACATGGTGAGGATGGAAAGAGCTCTCTCATGTGGTCCTTTTAAAGCCACTAGTCCACACCCATGATAAATCACTATCCTGTGAATGGATTAATCCGTTCATAAGAGCATAGTCTTCATGATTCGATAACCTCTTACAGGCCCCACCTTTCAAGTACCATAATCAGATTTCCCACTCTGTTAACACTGTTACAATGGGGACCAAGTTTCCAACACATGAACTTCTGGGGGACACATTTGACCCATATCAAGGTATAAAATCTGTAGAACGTGGCCAGCCTCTTTATTTATTGCTGGAACCTGTGTCTATCACCAAAAGTTTAGTTAATTTATTAGGAAATTCTTTGTAAACCCAAACAAAGCAGCTATAAATCTCACTACAGTTAGAAGATAGCCCATTTAGAAAGCAGCGGATGTGCCTTGAGTCATGTTCTAAAAGAGGTATAATGTCCATTTTTCTATTCAAATTCCTGACAGAAGTTTCCAGAGAGGAGTGTCCTGTCTTAGACCGGAGAAAACTGAGAAGGCAGCTCTGGATACGGAAGAATCCCCAAAGCAAAGATCTTAGTAACTAATGAGAAGTTTTGAGTGCCTCTTATAAGCTTTCTCTTTGCTGGTGTGACTGTTCCAAAACTTGAACCCCAGGGAAACCTGAGGAAAGTTCGGTTAGCCACTACACAGATAGACCAGTGTAGATAAATAGATTTCAAACAAAGATAAAGTTACCTACAACTGGCACAACACCTTGAACATAGTAGGCTCTCAATAAGTGTTTCATGAATTGTATTCTTTCTGGAATTGTGTATGTAACAAAGAGTGGATTTGATTTGTTGGTTTTTGAACGTGGCATTTATCCTGCTATTTAAGCCCTCTTCGTAAATATATCTGTAACCCAGCATGTTGAGTTTTTCTCAACATACTTAAAAAGCAACAGATTTACGTTTCAGTCTAAAAACAAAATGATAAACCTAGTTTCACTGAGCAAGGCATTAAATGACTCACTGATGGGATTCTGGAATATTCCCTCATAAGCCAAAAGGGGAGCCAAGAAACGGTAAAACTTTAAAAGGAGAACCTAGTCAACAAGGTAAGAAGTTTGGTCATGCTGATTTACAAAGACACTGTAACTTTTAAATGTGTACTTCCAATCTGAAGGACTGCAGTGGGGATTTAAAATATGACTATTTAATTTTTTAAAATTACATAAATTAAGTGAACAGCCCATTAGCAGAACGCCATCAGGATCACATGGCCAATTCAGATCAAGTTATATTATCTTGACTGCTAGATTTGAATAAGAATTAAGAAATTACTATTCCAAAGTGGTGTTGCACATTGATCCTCATTTGCAGTGATATTCTTCATGGTAACTACCTGGAACTGACTGCTCTTCCAGGCATGCCCCTGAATCTTTTTGGTGCTACCATTAGGTGGGGTGTATTAGTTGGAGAGCAGGAGCTAATTAATTGTTCTACCTCTGATGAAGGCTTATGCTGCAGGGACCCCACGTTGGAGCAGGAGGACATTCCTAATGGAAAAGAACCCTGATGTCACAGACCTTGAGCTTTAACATTTTGTCCCCTCTGCTGGGTTAGGCCTAATTTCATGGCCACGTTAAAGCAATAGAATCTCTCTCATACTGTAGTCACTACCGGCTGCCTTCCGTAACCTGTGCATTCAAACTGTTTTAAGCAAGTGTGTCACGGTGATCACATCGAACAGGTACCTCAGGAAAAATCTCTGCTTAAGATTTAACATGCTTTTGGGTCTGTAGTTGTCTTAGCACATTGCTGGTACTCCATGACATTTAAAAAAGAAAAAAGGTAGATTTCAGTCAATATAGGTGTATGCTTTGGGATGTATTACTTTTATTTAGACAATGATTTCAAAATTGTGACTCTCTAAAGAAATAGAAAAATATTAATATGTATTTTGCCTGTTGGACCCTGCAACAGCTGACAGTGTGAAAATGATTAAGATTTTTATTATATAAACTTAGAAATTAAAAACAAAACAAATATATTCTCAACTTTATTGATATCCTTTCTGATACTTTTAAAACTCTATTATTTTGCTTCTGCTTTGTTTTTGTGTGTTTAATGGCCACTAGCTACCCCACCCATTTTCTTGATCATAATGAGTTATTTCCAGATGCAACTAAAATTTTAACTTCTCCGTGAACCATCCATGACTACTCTAGTACTTATGCTTTCTATTGAACAATTTAGTTCTTATAATAACATATACTTTGCTTTTTCCATTTTGTTAATTCTTATTGGGACCAAATCTGTATTTTGTTTATTTATTTGATCATCTGTCACATTGCTGTGTACATTCTAGGTACTAGAATTGCTTGGCATTCCTTCCTTCATTAATGCATTCACCAAGCCTTCACAGTTCTGGGAAAGGTACTTTGCCGGGCACTCAGAATCCTTAGTCCCTCCTCTCAAAGAGTTTTCAAGTAGTTCAAAAGCAGTCTGGTAAGCCAAACACTGTGGGTGCCCTGATCGTCCACAAAGCTTGCATTCTGTTTCAGAGCCTACAGACAGTCTAAGGAAGTGAAGAGATCATGGAATTTATAGCTCAAAGTCCTGACTATGCAACCATCACCTGGGTAGCCTTGGGGAAGTCGCTGAAACCCTCTGAACACAGTTACCTTGTCTGTAAGATGGTGATTGTAATTATAATGCCCACCTACCCATAACATGGATGTGAGAGCCGAATGAGGGTTTCAGGGAGAGAGTGCTTATGTTAACCTCTCAAACACCAGGCAGAATTTATTTAGAGGTCAAGTCCAAGCTCTTGCTTTAGATTTTTTTTTTTTTAATCCAGTGCATAGCAAACTCATTGCATTCAGGAGACTCATCAGCACAGTTTTGGAATTCTGTACTTTGAAAACATGACAACAGATGCTAATGTATGGGGCTATATAAGTCACTTACCAGATGGTTCACAACACATCTTTCCTATTAGATTTATGCAATAAATCTTCATTCCCCTTGAAACATTTGCTTGAATGTGTCCATAACTTTTTATTTTCCTTTCATATGTTTGTGTAGTACACATCTGGCTTTCTTAGCATCAGATTATAATTAGGGTCAGGTATTCTTTTCCTTGACCTATGTGGCATAATTAATCCCTAGTTTTTGGTGTTTAGTGGGGGGAGCTGAGAGGTAGCAGCAGATGGGTATGTGATGATGATCATGGGAACCCTACATACATAGAGAAATTTTTTCGGTTTTGATTTTTTTTCTCCCTCCTTTGATGTAGCTACCACCCTTGTCCTCCCCACCAGCTCCTTGCTCCATCCCTGCTCCCCGTGAACTTCTGTGCAGTGTTACAAGAGGACCAAAGGAAGTTGTGTGGCAAATCATGGGCAGAGAAATGTAGTTTATATTTGTTAATATCTTTGTAAAATGACTTTCCAGTGTTAGCGATGCTTACTAAGTACAGCTAATTTTTTCAGATGAGAACACTGTATTTGACAAGCCACCAAGCTTTGCAGTTGTTTTGAGGATAATCTGCATCTGATTTCTATAGTATTTATACATCTGGAGAGTATCCTACTATAGTGAGGAAATTATGAAAAGTGTTGAAAAAATTGGGAGTTTATTTAGGAACTGGTTCACTCCAAATAATTCCTACCAAGATTTTCTTTGGTAGCATTTGTTCATACCCATTACAAGAAGCATTTAATGTACATAAAAGTGGAAGCATTTGAACTTTGCTAGTTTAATTTATGCATTTTTTTCTTTTATGTTGTATTTTAGGGATTTTTCCTGTGGCTCACTTCAGAATAACTCAGCTTCAATTAATATTTTTTTATTTGTAGTTCAATTGTTTTAAGGTAGGAAGAAAGCATATGAAAAGGCAATAATTATCCTAGTGTGTGTTCAATAATAATGGATCAGCAATCTTTTTATCTTTGCAAAATAGTTACAGTTGTCTTTTATTGAATACTTTTACCATAAATGAGAGAATATTTTGAGAATTCCAATTTTCTCTTGTTTGTAGATTCATTCCTCATATTCCTTAATAAATAATACTTTCTCGGGCCGGCCCGGTGGCGCACTGGATAGTGCGCCGCTTGGGAAGCGTGGTGGCGCTCCCGCCCGAGGGTTCGGATCCCACATACAGACCGGTTCCTGCTCACTGGCTGAGCGAGGCACCGAGGGTTGCAATCCCGTTGCTGGTCCCCGGTTCGGTACGGGGGCAACACTGAGGGTTGCGATCCGTTGCCAGACATGGAAAAAGACAAATAAATAAATAAATAAATAATACTTTCTCGGGCCGGCCCGGTG
>NW_007729794.1:162815-163480 GCF_000696425.1 Galeopterus variegatus | reverse complement strand
GACATGGAAAAAGACAAATAAATAAATAAATAAATAATACTTTCTCACCGTGTTTAGTTTTTTACTGTCATATGATTATAAATCAGTATGTCAAATATCTCTTAAAAAGGAGAGAGTGAATGATGTTGATGTTACAAATGTAAACACTAAACTTAGGAGCATTTACCTAATTAGAGTCAAGTAAAAAATTAATAAGTGTGTTAGAAAATTATGAATGCAGTTTTGGACCTACATTTGGGCGAAGCTAATAGAACCTTTCTTAGTAGAAATCTCTGGGTGGCTGGCTTAACGTTTGCATCAAGTCCCTTCTCCTTTCTGAGCTTTATGTTCCTCATCTGTAACATAAATGCTAGATGAAATAATCTCCATGGTATCTTTTGGCACTAATGTATCAATCCTCTAAATATTAATGGGTGCTCCCAAAGTATTTAAGGTACATAAAAATAGTTTATACTGTTAAAGTAGTTCAATTTTATTTACAATAGTTATAAACAAATATACATCCTGTTTATACAGAGTCATTTCAGATTAATAGGTATCTATATAGGTCACAAACTTGGAATATATGAAATCCTAATTAATGGTGTTTTACTCTAGTTTATTGGTTCCACCAAGACATTTCACTAGTTTAAACGTGATATAAATATACCTTATTTAGAAAAGAG
>NW_007729794.1:160711-162699 GCF_000696425.1 Galeopterus variegatus | reverse complement strand
GTTCCACCAAGACATTTCACTAGTTTAAACGTGATATAAATATACCTTATTTAGAAAAGAGCACCGGGAGATGGGGATAGATTTGGAGAATGGAAGATTTATGCTAAATTCTCCTACTTTGGAAAGAGGATGGCATTGGGATTGAAGTCATCTTGGAGGGTAACCATTTGTTGTTCAGAAAACTCCAAGACAGTACCTCCATTTACTCCCTAGTGATATAGTCACTAAAGGAACAGAAAAAAAGAAGAGAAACAAAAACAACAAAATAGGCATCCTGTCTTCGCTCTGCTATGTTTGCATTAATGCAGCATCATAGCAGCTGGTATCTTTTTGAAAGTCTTTTTTTTTTTTTTTTTTTCCTGGTGGCCTTTTTTCCCCTGAAGAGTAAGCCAACCAGATTTTTACTTTATAAACTGGGACAGCCTAGCAGGGGATGAGAATTACCATGAACCATCTTCTGGGGATAATAATATCAGTAATCAGAGACTGTCATGGCAATTGCCCAGAGAGATGAATTGCAGTGGACAGGAAATCAACTCTGCTTTGTTTTTTTGTTCTCTTGAGAGTGAGTTCAGTGCTCCGTAACCATGTACCAAAAAAAGTTGAGCGTGAGTTCAGCCCCCTGTAAACTCGTGAACTCCAAGTTATTTAGAGACAAAGACAGATGGCAAAGCAGATTTGCTAAAGAATTACATAAATGGACAGCGTTCCAGAGGCTGTGTTCACCTATTCGCCTTAGAACTAAACTATCTGTGCAGAAGCCAAAATTGTTGGTTGAAATCCACTTTCTCTCACTTCACATGTAGTCTGTGGCCTCTATGCTAACATAGCACTTTTTTGCACATCTGTACAGTAGTAATTTAATTATTTCTTTATTCAAAAATATATTCCATACCCTATTTTGTCCCAGGCACTCTGCTATGTAATGAGAAATATAAGGATAAATGAGATGAACAAATCTAAAATTTACATGAAAGATTAAAGATCTCTTAGCACTTTATCCATACTTTTGTAAACTTATAATCTGAAAATTAGTTCATTTGACAGCCTCTTTTGAACATTTCAGACAGACAAGAGGCCAGTAGTACAGAAAAAAAGTGCAGAGGAACTTAAATTGTGAAAAGTTAGTATTTATTAAAAGTAGTACCAAAAAAATGAATGAGGAAAGGACAGATTGTGTATTACGTAGCTTTTTGAAAATGCTTACTGCATGGAGAAGAATAAAACTGGGTCACTCCCTAATACCTCTTACAAAGACAGTTTCCAGATATATTATAGAGGTAAATGTGGAAAGTGAAACTATAAAAATAATAGAAGAAAATGCAGGAAAATATCTTTATGATCTAGGGATGGAAAAGGTTTTTAAAACCTCAAAAGCATAAATTAGGGCAAAAACATTGATTATCTTACTTATATAAAATTTAAGGATTTATGGTCAACAAAGAACACCATAAACAAAATTGATACTTAGTAGAACAAAATATGTTCCTTACAGTGTCTAATACTGATGAGGGATTATATTTAGACTATAAAAGAACTCCCAGAAATCAAGAGTAGAAAGAGAGCAATACCAATTGAAAAGATAGGCAAAGGATGTGACCAGGCACTTTACAGGAGAAAAATCCCAGTGGACTAAGAGACATAAGTAGTGCTCAAACTTACTAACAATAAAAGAAATACAAATTCCAACAACATGAATTAGATAGGCAAAAATTAGAAATTGGCCTTGCATAAGGCCTTTGTATTAGTCCATTTTTGTTGCTTATAACAAAATACCTGAAACTGGGTGATTTATAAAGAAAAATGAAATTTATTGCTTATAGTTTCTGAGGCTGGGAAGTCAAAAATCCATCTGGTGGTGGTGACAGTGACCCAGGGGTCTCACATTGCAAGATGGTGGAGGCAGAGAGAGCAGAGAGAGAAAGACAGACTCTCTTCTTTTAAAGCCCTCAGAACCACGCCCTGACCACCATTTTTAATCCATTCAC
>NW_007729794.1:141933-159877 GCF_000696425.1 Galeopterus variegatus | reverse complement strand
GGGGAAACATTTGGAGTACTGCACAGCAATTAGAAGCAGTGGTCTAGGTATGTGCATAGCAATGAGAATGAATCTGCAGAACACAGTGCTGAATGAAAAGAGTTAGGAATCAATGAATTATATAACACAATACTATTTATATGCGTTAGAAACATACACACGCAAAATAAACAATGCATACTTTGCAAGAATACATAACATATATGAATGAGAATGCTTGTAGTTTTGTGGTAGGAGCATGAAAATACAAACATAAAACATGAGATGAGTCTTGCTCAGACCAGCAATGATGATGGTACAGGTGGCAGGTAAGCGATGATCCCTATCCATAAGGAGGTCGTAGTACAATAAATGAGATAGATGCATAAATAATTATAATGAAACCAAGTAAGTATAATTATTGGAATCTGAACAGAGTATTGAGATGTATTACTTTTCTACTAGATTAAGGTTTCCATTGAGACAATACGGTTTTGTGGTATTATCGTTGCTTACACTTGTACTCTTTTATATGTCATAGATCACTCACATTCACACACACATGTGTGCACACATTAGTGGAGAGCTCTTCACATCTGACAACATATTAATATCACTTGGAAAGACCCGGAAAGCACTTTCCTTCATCATTGACAGTATGAGTTTATTTTTGTTCAGTATTACTCTATTAAAATATACAGAGGCTTAGACTAGATGCATATTCTTTCATATTGAGCATTTAACTTGACTGCGGGTAGCTCAGTGGATTGCAGCGTTATGATATGGTGCTGGTTAAATCTGTTTCAGATCAGTTATCTTGTAGCTGAACAATTGGTTCTATGACTTCCATGAATAGTATCGCCCATGGCCAACCATCTCACAATTTCCAAAACCATACGATGCAAGCATGCAGGTGCCTTGGCACTGATCGGCCACCCTGAAAAAAACAAAAGGTGATGGAGATGGTACTATCTTTTAAAACAATAAGTAAAAAGTAGGTTTCCTTTTTATGTATCTTTCTCTACCTCCCCCAAACTATATATTTCTAGACACATTGACTTGTCTCTAATATAAATGGAGATTATAGTGGGAATTTCTGACGTTATAACAGGCTTGTGGGGGATTCTTGTTTTGGAACATAGGGCATTTTGAAACCTTCAAAACATTCCCCAGGCAGCCCCATGTATTTTTGACAAATGTGGATTAGTAATGAAAGATAGCTCATAATTTTGTTTATTCATTGCATAAAACTTTTAAAAATGTTAGTAGTAGTTACATTTTAAGCAGATCTACAGGGTCTCTTCAAACCATTTGGTTACTGGGTGGAGCCCTTGGAGTTAAAAAAAAAAATCTTATCAAAAAATAGCGTTTTTATTTCTGTATGGGATAATCTAAGATTACACTGTTCCAGGGAATGTATACCATTATTTTTCTTTTCACATCATGAAGCTTCCCTTATTTCTTCTATTCCTTTATCTTTGTCAGCTTAGAAGGGCATCTTCCAGTGATGACATTGGTCACAATACTGAAGGTCCAGGTTTAAGAAAAATCTAGGGTGCACTGTAATTCTGGTTTTTCATTTTTTTGCCTGATATTCATTCTAGAAGATGGCATTTCTCTCTAACAGTGAAAGGTCCAGGTTTAAGAAAAATCTAGGGTGCACTGTAATTCTGGTTTTTCATTTTTTTGCCTAGTATTCATTCTAGAAGATGGCATTTCTCTCTAACAGTGGCTGTTTCTGCATCAAAAATACTTTCCTTTTTGCAATTAGAGTGCCTATGTATGATAGAGAGAGTGTAGATGGATAAAACCACTTTGGAAAACTAGGGAATATCTACTAATGCTAAACACATGCATGGCCTATGGCCCAGCAATCCCACCTCCAGGCACATATGCATATCAAAAGACATGTAGAAAATACCTTCGTAACATTATTTATGACAACAAAAAACTGGAAAGTACTTAAATGTCCATCAACATGAGAATGAAAAAAATAAATGAGTATAAATATCGTATAAATATAGTATCCATATAAAGATATACTATATAGCAATGAAGATAAAGCATTAGTGCTGTACGCAACAAGGATGGCTGTCATAAATATAATATCATAGAGAAGAAGCTAGACATATAAAACACGCGTTCTGTATGGTTCCATTTATATAAAGTTCAAAAACAGATCAAAGTCATTTGAGATATTAGAAGTTAGCGTAATGCTTACTTTTAGGGAAGAAGGTAGAGATGGTATCTGGAAAGGTGTGAGGGGATTCTGGGTGCTGATGATGTGTTATATGTGGATTGGGTCATGGATGAAAAGTGTGTTTACTTTGCGATAATTAATCAATCTGCATATGTATGATCTGTGTACTTTTCTGTATAATATTTACTTTAATTAAAAAAAAGTTTATTGAAATGTAAAAGATAAAAGCCAAACAGTATATTGTTCAGAGTTATATATGAAGGATCTTCCCCAAGTTCACGAAAAACATGAATAAAGATAATACGAATTTTTCCGTGAACTTTTGGAAGACCCTTGTACATTACGTGGTAAAACTCTAAAGGACTACAAGAGAATAGGTACCTGTGAAGTCAAGTTGCTGATGACCTCCCTGTGGAGAAAGGAGGCTAAGCATGAAAAGGCACACAGAGGACATCTAAGGGACTAGTGAGGGTGTTCCAGTTTTAAGTTAGGTGAGGGTACACTGGTATTTATTATATTATTCTTTAATCTTTACATATATGTTTTATGTTTTATATTTTGCGTGTATGTGCTGCGGATTGAATGACTCCCCCAAAGCTCACTGAAACAATCCCCACTGTGACAGTGTTGAGAGGGTGGGGAATCCTACTACAGGAATTGAAAGGTGGGAAGGTGAGGCCTTTAGAAGAGGTGATTAATTTTTTTTTTTTTTTTTGGAGGCTGGCCAGTAAGGGGATTCGAACCCTTGACCTTGGTGTTACCAGTACCATGCTCTCCTAAGTGAGCTAACCAGCCAGCCCCCAAGAGGTGATTAGATGGTGAGAAGCATGCCCTCCACTGATGGTTTAATGGTGGTCATGGTTGTGGTTATAATGGCTTTATCAGGAAGGTGAGAAGCTTAGGTTTCTCTTGCACAGCCATTTTGCCATATAATACCGTGCATTGCTATCGAGGCACCACCAAAAAGGGCTCATATATTCCCTGGAATTTGGACTTCCCAGCCTCTGAATCTGTAAGAAATAAATTCTATTTCTTTATAAATTACCCAGTTTCAGTTATTCAGTTATAAGAAACAGAAATTGACTAATACAGTATGATACACTCATTTTACAATTAAAATTTTTTTTACCTGAGGTTTGATTCTGTATAAAAGGAGTAAGCATAACCCACCCCGTGTGAAGTCAGTGGGAGACTGACTTTAACTATAAAACCTGGACAGAATTCATGGAGTCATATGTAAAGATTCTGAAAGGTAGATCAGAATTGGAAATATCCCTAAACCGGTGGTGAGTTTACCATCCCTCCCCTTCTGGTAGCTTCTGGCTGATCTCATTGTAGTCAAAACCCAGCGTGGGCACCAGAGCTCAGACAGAGAGAGCTCCAAGAGAAGTACTCTAGTTTGGTTTGAGAAGCGCTAAAGGCAGAGAGAAGGCTTTCTCCATCCCCTCTTCCCTTCCTTTGCTTTCTTTTTTTCTTTTCCTTCCTTCTTTCTTTCCTTCCTTCCTTCCTTCCTTCCTTCCTTCCTTCCTTCCTTCCTTCCTTCCTTCCTTTTCTTTCTTCCTTCTTTCTTTCTTTCCTTCCTTCCTTCCTTCCTTCCTTCCTTCCTTCCTTCCTTCCTTCCTACCTTCCTTCCTTTTCTTTCTTCCTTCTTTCTTTCTTTCTTCTTTCTTTCTTTCTTTTTTCTTTCTTTTCCTAACTTCCCCCTCCCCCCTTCTCTCTCTCTTTCTTTTGTTTTCTCTTTCTTTCTCTAGTTTCTTTTCTTTCTTCACTTCCTTGCACCCAAGCAGTTCCATGGCTGTGATGGCAACAGGTGCCTACAGTGGCCAAACACTTGAGAGAGGAGGTCTTCTTCTCACATGTGGAGCCGTGTTCCCAAAAGGGTGGAGCACGTCTACATTGCTTTTTGGTCTCTCTCTCTGTTCTTGCACTACATGGCAGCAAGATGGGCATATGTGTCTCAGTAGAATAACTGAAGCCCCAAGTTTCTGGGTGGAGGGCTGAAAAGGAGAACTCAAGGACATAGAAAATACCAGGGATAATGCATTGGGTTAAGAGCTTGGAAAGTGATCCAAAAATGATGTTTATGCTCCAGAGCTCACCCCTGGAGTGAGGATCTAATTTAGCATATCAAAAATTCCGAGAATTAACAGATACACCACTGCCTGTGTGCATACTGGCCACTGGGTGGCAGACAGACAGGCGATATCTGAAATCACTGCAAAGTCTTTAAAAACCTAACATTGGAACCATAATCCTCAAAAGGCCAGTTAAAACTGTGGGCTGCAAATCACCAGTTGGATAGCTTGCTACAACAAAAATAACACATACTCCAATGGATGTAAACAAGAAACATAGTCTCCTAAAATAATATTAAAAATATCAAAAATACCACCCAAAATTACTTGCCACATGAAGAACCAGGAAAATCTCAATCTACATGGAAAAGACAATCAACAGACACTAATGCTGAGATAATACAAATATTTGCATTATCTGACAAAGTTTTTGTAGAAGCTATTATAAAAAATGCTCCAAGCAATCGCAAACACTCTTGAAACAAAGTTAACATGAAAATCTCAGCAAAGAAATATAAATATGAAGGAAATATAAAAGATAATATGAAAATATAGAAGGAAATGTATAGAAAAATCAAATAGAAAATTTGAAGAATACAATAATTTCACATAAAAATTTTACCAGATCAGCTTGATAGCAAAATGGAAATAAAAGAGGAGAGTCAGTAAGCTTGAAAATAGATCAATATAAATTATCCAACTTGATAAACAGAGATTTATCTTTTTATTTTGATAAAAAATATTGGAGGTAAAATAAATGGAACCTCAGTCTTGTGGGACAGTGGAAAAAAGGCTCTTAACTTTTGTGTCATGGAAGTTCCGTTCTAGAAGGAGAGGAGAGTGTGGGGCTAAAACACACTTGAAGAAATAATGGCCCAAAACTTCCCACACTGGGGGAAAGAAAATAACCTATAGATTCAAGACATTTAATGAAAACCCAACTGTATAAATCCAAATAAATTCATGTTCAGACACATCATAATCAAAATGCTACAAAAATAAAAACAAATGTCTTGAAAGAAGCCAGAGATAAATTATGCATTCTCTATAGAGGAACAGCAATTTAAATGAATATGGATTGCTCATAAAAACCATAGTAGACAGAAGGAAGCGACTACATTTTAAGGTTCTGAAAAGAACTTCCAACCCAGTATTTTGTATAGTATCCAGCAAAAATACTGCTCAGAAATGAAGGTTCATTGCAGCATTATTCATAACAACCAAGATATGGAAACAACCTAAATGTCTATCAACAGACAAATGGATAAAGAAAATCTGGTGTGTATATACACAGTAGAATATTATTCAGCCTTAATAAAGGAGATCCTGTTATTTTCCATAATGTGGATGGACCTGGAAGACATTATACTAAGTCAAATAAGCTAGACACAGAAAGAAAAATATTACATGACCTCACTTATATATGGAATAAAAAAAAAGAGAGCTCAAATACACAGAGAGAATGAAATAGTGGTTACCACAGTCGGGGGGCGGGGGACAGAAATGGGGAGATGTAGGTCAAAGGATATAAAATAGCAGATATGTAGGATGTACAAATTTAGAGATCTAAAAATTGTATTAGGTATTTAACTTAAATAAGTAGATTTTAACTGCTCTTGTCACAAGAAAAGTAACTATGTGAAATGATAGATATATTAATCTGCTTCAGTATACTAACCATTTTACTATCTATATGCAGGCCACAACATCATATTGTAAACCTCAAATATACACAGTAAAATTTATTTTTAAAAAAAGTGAAAGGAAGCACTAATTAAAAGGAAGTTGGAGCAGCTATACCAAAGAAAGAAAATAGACTTCAGAGCCAAAAACAAATAAACAAAAAACAAGCAGTAATATCAGGAATAAAGAGGGACATTACATAATGGGAAAGGGGTCAGTTCACCAAGAAGATGTAACAATTATAAACATATGTACACTCAAAATACATGAAGCAAAAACTAAGAGAATAGAGCAGGAATAGACAAATTCACAATTATAGTTGGAGACTTCAACATTCCTCTTTCTGTAATAAAACTAATAGACAGAAAATCATCATTCTAGAAGAAATGAGGAATAACTATCAGCCAATTAGATCCGATTGACATTTTTAGAACACTCCACCCAATAATAGCAGAATACAGATACTTTTCAAGGAAACATGGGACATTCATCAAGATAGACCATATCCTGGGTCATAAAACCAACTTTAAAATTATAAATGAATTGAAATAAAATGTTCTCTGACCATAAAGAATTAATGTATAAATTAGTACTAGAAAGATAATAGGAAAATGACCAAACTTGAATAATAGACAATGCATTTCTAAGTAATCCGTGGTCAAAGAGGAGGTCCCAAGGGAAATTAGAAAATATTTTGAACAGAATGAAAATGAAACTACACATATAAAAATATGTGTAGTGCAGCTGAAACATTGCTCACAGGGAAAATTTATAGCATTGTGTGCTTATATTTGAAAAGAGAAGAAAGATCTTCAATCAATACTCTGTTTCTGCCTTAATAAATGAGAAGAAGATAAAAATAAACCCAAAGCAGCAGAATGAAGATTATAGTAGTAAAGATAGGATTAGAAATTAATAAAATTTTAAATAGAAAAATCAATAAAACTAAAGCTCTTTCTTTAAAAAAAATCAATAAAACTGATAAACTTGGAGCCGGCCCGGTGGTGCACTGGATAGTGCACCGCTTGGGAAGCGCGGCGGCACAATCAATACTCTGTTTCTGCCTTAATAAATGAGAAGAAGATAAAAATAAACCCAAAGCAGCAGAATGAAGATTATAGTAGTAAAGATAGGATTAGAAATTAATAAAATTTTAAATAGAAAAATCAATAAAACTAAAGCTCTTTCTTTAAAAAAAAATCAATAAAACTGATAAACTTTTAGCAAGATAGACTAAGAAAAAAAGAAAATATACAAATTATCAATATCAGGAATAAATAGGGGATATCACTACAGATCCCACAACCATTAAGAGGATAATAAGAGAATGTTATGAACAAGTCAATGCACAGGAATTTGATAACTTAAACAGAATGGACACATTTCTTGAAAACCTTGAACATTAAAAGTCACCTATGATAACATAAGTTACCTAACATCTATTAAAAATATTGAATTCTTGTTAAAATCCTTCTGCAAAAGAAATCTCCAGGCCCAGATGGTTTCACTGGTATGTTCTATCAAACAATTAAAGAAGAAATAATGCCAATTCTATAAAATCGCCTTCAGAAAATAGGTGAAGATGGAACACTTCTCAACATGTTTTATGAGGCCAGAAGAGTGACCCTGGCTTCCAAAGAGTAACCAGACAAAAATCAGACGAAGATAGCAAAAAAAAAAAAAAAAAAGAGCTACAAACCAGTATCCCTCATGACCATAAATACAAAAATTTTCATTAAAATACTGTATTAGCAAATCAAAAATCTCAAGATATGAAAAGAATAACATAATTACAAAGTGGAGTTTATATTGGCATTGCAAGGCTGGTTCAATATTAGTAGGCTAAAGAATAAAAAACACAGGTTCATGTCAATTGATGCAGAAAAAAAGTTTGCCAAACTTTCATATCTACTCATTATAAAAATTCCCTGCAAAATAGGAATAGAAGGAAGCTTCTTGAACCTGACAAAGTCCATCTACTGAGAACCTGCAGCTAAAAGTTACATGCTTTTCTCCTAAGATTAGTAACAAAGCAAGGATGTCCACTTGCAAAACTCCTATTCAACATCATACCAGAAGTCTTAGCTAGTAAAACGTGTTAAAAAAAAGTCAGTTTCCAAATAAAGAAACAAAATTTTTTTTAATGCAGAAACATGATTGTCTTTGTAGCAAATCCCAAGAATATTACAAAAAAGCGCCTAGAGATAATGAGCAAATTTAGCAGATTCACAGAATATGAAGTCAACATACAAAACCCACTGCATTTCTATGTAGCAGCAATGCATAATTGAATACTGAACGTTACAAGTTAAAATATGTGTGTGTGTGTGTGTGTGTATGTTTACAATAGCTCCAAAAATGAAATACATAGATATATCTAACAAAATATTTACAGGAATAACATAATTACAAAGTGGAGTTTATATTGGCATTGCAAGGCTGGTTCAATATTAGTAGCCTAAAGAATAAAAAACACAGGTTCATGTCAATTGATGCAGAAAAAATGTTTGCCAAACTTTCATATCTACTCATGATAAAAATTCCCTGCAAAATAGGAATAGAAGGAAGCTTCTTGAACCTGATAAAGTCCATCTACTGAGTACCTGCAGCTAAAAGTTACATGCTTTTCTCCTAAGATCAGTAACAAAGCAAGGATGTCCACCTGCAAAACTCCTATTCAACATCATACCAGAAGTCTTAGCTAGTAAAACGTGTTAAAAAAAAAGTCAGTTTCCAAATAAAGAAACAAAATTGTTTTTTTATGCAGAAACATGATTGTCTTTGTAGCAAATCCCAAGAATATTACAAAAAAGCGCCTAGAGATAATGAGCAAATTTAGCAGATTCACAGAATATGAAGTCAACATACAAAACCCACTTCATTTCTATGTAGCAGCAATGCATAATTGAATACTGAACGTTACAAGTTAAAATATGTGTGTGTGTGTGTGTGTGTGTGTGTGTGTATGTTTACAATAGCTCCAAAAATGAAATACATAGATATATCTAACAAAATATTTACACCATGTTTTATGAGGCCAGAAGAGTGGCCCTGGCTTCCAAAGAGTAACCAGACAAAAATCAGACGAAGATAGCAAAAAAAAAAAAAAAAAAGAGCTACAAACCAGTATCCCTCATGACCATAAATACAAAAATTTTCATTAAAATACTGTATTAGCAAATCAAAAATCTCAAGATATGAAAAGAATAACATAATTACAAAGTGGAGTTTATATTGGCATTGCAAGGCTGGTTCAATATTAGTAGGCTAAAGAATAAAAAACACAGGTTCATGTCAATTGATGCAGAAAAAAAGTTTGCCAAACTTTCATATCTACTCATTATAAAAATTCCCTGCAAAATAGGAATAGAAGGAAGCTTCTTGAACCTGACAAAGTCCATCTACTGAGAACCTGCAGCTAAAAGTTACATGCTTTTCTCCTAAGATTAGTAACAAAGCAAGGATGTCCACTTGCAAAACTCCTATTCAACATCATACCAGAAGTCTTAGCTAGTAAAACGTGTTAAAAAAAAGTCAGTTTCCAAATAAAGAAACAAAATTTTTTTTAATGCAGAAACATGATTGTCTTTGTAGCAAATCCCAAGAATATTACAAAAAAGCGCCTAGAGATAATGAGCAAATTTAGCAGATTCACAGAATATGAAGTCAACATACAAAACCCACTTCATTTCTATGTAGCAGCAATGCATAATTGAATACTGAACGTTACAAGTTAAAATATGTGTGTGTGTGTGTGTGTGTATGTTTACAATAGCTCCAAAAATGAAATACATAGATATATCTAACAAAATATTTACACGATCTGTATGCTGAAAACTATAAATACTGATGTAAGAAATTACAGGTGACTTAAATTAATTGAGAGTTACACCATGTTCATGAATCAGAAGACTCAACAAAGTAAAGATGTTGATTTTCCCCAATTTGACTGATAGATTTAATGAAATGTCAATAAAATTCCCAGCAGGATTTTTTTGTAGACATAGACAAACTGATTCTAAAGTTTTTATGAAAAGGAAAAGGAACTAGCATAGTGATGATGATTTTAAAAAATAGTTAACTTAGAGGAATCATACTTCCTGATTTTGAGACTGACTGTATAGCTACACTAATCAATACAATGTGGTATCAGCAAAGGAGTAGACAATTATTAATGGATTGCAGCAGAGAATCCAGAAGTAAATTCACACAAATGTGGCTTTTGATAATGGTGTGAAAACATTTCAGTCCTTTCAGCAAATAGTATTGGGACAACTGGACATCAATATGCCAAAAAAAAAAAAAAGAAAAAAAGAAAAGAAAAGAAAAGAAATACCTTGGCCTAAATCTCATGCTTTATACAAAAATTAACTCAAAAATTAAAAATTGATCAAAGATCTAAAAGTAAAACATGAAAATGTAAAACTTTTAAAAGAAAATATAGGGGAAAATCATGATCTAGGATTAGACAAAAAGCTCTTGGATATAACACCAAAAGTATAATGCATAAAAGAAAAAAATGATAAATTGGTCTCCATCAGCATTTAAATCTTTTGTTCTCCCACTATTAAGGAAGTCCCACACTGGGAGAAAATATTTGCAAAACACATGCCTGACAGGCTTTCCTATCAAGAGTAAATAGAGAACTCTCAAAACTGAGCAGTCAGAAAACAACCCAACTTAAAACTGGGCAGACACTTCACCAAAGAGAATATATGAAATGGGTACAAACATACGAAAATATGTTTAACATTATTGGTTATTAGAAAAATGCCTATTAAAACCTCGACGAAATCTACTATATATCTACTAGAATAGCTGATTTTCACAAGTGTGGCAGTACCAAGTGCTTGTAAGGACATGGAGCAACTGGAGCTTGCATACCTTGCAGGTATAATGCCAAATGATGCAGCCACTCAAAAAATGATTTGGCAGTTTTTTATAAACACGCACCTACCATATGATGTAGAAATGCCACTCCTGAGTATTTACCTTAGAGAAATAAAAAACATGATAACACAAAAACCTATACATGAATGCATATAGAAGCTCTATTTATAATTGTCCCAAACTGGAAACAGTCCAGATGTTCTTCAAGTGTGGTTGGATAGACAAACTATAGTTCATCCATAAAATGGAACACTACTTGGCAATAAAAAGGAATATACCACCGATGCACACAACAATTTGGATAAATCTCCATGTTGAACAAAAGGTGACACAGTAGATGATTACATTTATATGACATTCACAAAAAGTTAAATTGTAGTGGAGACAGATCAGTGGTTGCCAGGAGTTGGGGTGGGAGGCAATTTGACTATAAAGGGGGGATTGCCAGAGGGAGTTTTGTGGGGAATAGAATGGTTCTGTATCCTGATTCTTGTGGTAATTACATGAATCTACTTATGCAGTAAAATTCATAGGATTGTACACCAAAACAAATGTTGATTTTATGCTGTTACAATTTAGAGAATACAATTATAATTTTTCACACTAAAAAGAAGAAAATTCCTGCCATCATAGAAATTGCAGTATAGTTGGGTGGGGGGGGTGGGGAGAGGACAGACAATAAATAAAATAAGTAGCTCAAACAAACAGAATTGGAGTTGGACTTATAAAGCATGCTAATAGAGGTACTTAGGACCATTTTTTTTAAAACAAATTTAAGAGTGATTTGCTTATTGATTTTTTTGTAGTGAAATAGTCACTTCTAAATTAGCAGGGACCCATAAAGCTATTTTATTTTAAGTAGTTAAACATCCCCTATGCAAATTTGTTTTGCTGTTCATTTACTTAGAGAAATCCTTCTTTGTATATATGTAAAGGCAAATTTCTGCTCAAGCCATAAAAATTATTGTAAACTTAAGATAATGATATTTGAATCAATGTTCTGACTATGGCAGAGAATGTGGTTGTGCAGAAAAATGAAAGGTTAGAAAAATGTTATTAAAGCAATCAGAGAGTTCTTTGGAAAAATGTTTTGAATTAAATTATTCTGTCTCCCTCTCAATCAGTTTGTGTGTGCACATACAGTCCTTACCAAATGTTGGACAGGTGATTTTGGCCTGTGCCTCAGTTTCCCCCCATGCTTAATGTAAGTGTAGTTATTCCGGCAGCTGATGTATTTCCTGAGACCATTTCAGCATGCATACGGCATGCATTTTGAGGCACAAGTCTTAAAGCCCCCTTGAAGAAGAACGCCAATATTGCAAAGTTTCATTATTTTATTTCTTAAAACCAAATTTATCTCTTTCTTATTTTACAGTTTGAAAACTGATGAGGAAAATGACAGAATCTTGTAATTAGGAAAATTTAAAATATTTAAAGTTAGAGAAATGTCTATGTGGAGGAAAAGAAGGGAGAGAAATTACTTTATATTCTCTTTTTAAGTTGGAAAACCCACATCAAAGAATGGAGGGAAATTTAATCACAGATGCCAGAGTTTGAAGGCTGGAAGAAAAGCCATGTGTAGGAAGACATATGGGCATACTTCAAGACCCTTTGAAAGATAAAGATATCATGAAATATAGATATTTCTACTACATTGGAAAGCTAGTATATATGATTTTAATACGGTTGTCCTAGGAAAGCTTAAAACAGACCATCAGTAGAAACTAATATGTGTGCTTGTTGTCTTCCCCCTAAAAAAATACATATTTCAATATTAATAAGTTATACGTATTTAAATAATAAGAGCATTCTTTAAAACATGCCGTTGTATTGTTATGTGGTGCAACATACATATCATATTGTATGTGAACACAAACTACAGCCACTTACTACACTGTCCAATAAAATGTGTGTGTGTATGTACAAATCGTCCCCAACTTAAGATGGTTTGGCTTACAATTTTTTGACTTTACAATGGTGCAGGAATGACTTACATTCAGTAGAAAGCATACTTCAGATTTTGAATTTTGATCTGTTTCTGGGCTAGTGATACATGGTGCGATACTTTCTTGTGATATGCTGGGCAGGCAGCAAGCCACAGCTCCCAGTCAGGCACGGGATCACGAGCGTACCAATACTCTACAGTGTACCGATATCTACCGTGTTGCCAGATGATTTTGCCCAACTGTAGGCTGATGTAAGTGTTCTGAGTATGGCAGGCTAGGCTAAGCTATGATGTTTGGTAAGTTAGGTTATTAAATGCATTTTCAACTTGTGATTTTTCATTATAATGAGTTTATCTGGATGTAACCCCATCGAAAGTCAAGGAACATCTGTACATAGCTTGTATGGAGGACTGTTTAGTAAGTATGTTTATTACTTGATAGCATGTTTTACAATATTACTTTTCAGAAAAGTGAAAGGGGTGACATTCACTGCTGTTAAACAGTNAAACCCACATCAAAGAATGGAGGGAAATTTAATCACAGATGCCAGAGTTTGAAGGCTGGAAGAAAAGCCATGTGTAGGAAGACATATGGGCATACTTCAAGACCCTTTGAAAGATAAAGATATCATGAAATATAGATATTTCTACTACATTGGAAAGCTAGTATATATGATTTTAATACGGTTGTCCTAGGAAAGCTTAAAACAGACCATCAGTAGAAACTAATATGTGTGCTTGTTGTCTTCCCCCTAAAAAAATACATATTTCAATATTAATAAGTTATACGTATTTAAATAATAAGAGCATTCTTTAAAACATGCCGTTGTATTGTTATGTGGTGCAACATACATATCATATTGTATGTGAACACAAACTACAGCCACTTACTACACTGTCCAATAAAATGTGTGTGTGTATGTACAAATCGTCCCCAACTTAAGATGGTTTGGCTTACAATTTTTTGACTTTACAATGGTGCAGGAATGACTTACATTCAGTAGAAAGCATACTTCAGATTTTGAATTTTGATCTGTTTCTGGGCTAGTGATACATGGTGCGATACTTTCTTGTGATATGCTGGGCAGGCAGCAAGCCACAGCTCCCAGTCAGGCACGGGATCACGAGCGTACCAATACTCTACAGTGTACCGATATCTACCGTGTTGCCAGATGATTTTGCCCAACTGTAGGCTGATGTAAGTGTTCTGAGTATGGCAGGCTAGGCTAAGCTATGATGTTTGGTAAGTTAGGTTATTAAATGCATTTTCAACTTGTGATTTTTCATTATAATGAGTTTATCTGGATGTAACCCCATCAAAAGTCAAGGAACATCTGTACATAGCTTGTATGGAGGACTGTTTAGTAAGTATGTTTATTACTTGATAGCAAAGTCAAGGAACATCTGTACATAGCTTGTATGGAGGACTGTTTAGTAAGTATGTTTATTACATATGTTTTACAATATTACTTTTCAGAAAAGTGAAAGGGGTGACATTCACTGCTGTTAAACAGTATGTTCACAATGTTTGCATGTACTGAGCAAGAACTAATGGCAATAGAATTTCTGTGTTAACGCAAATATCTGGGCGGCTTATTTCAAGCATAGTTTATAATTGTACATTCTAAAGATAAACTGAGGACTCTGCAAAATGTCATGTGTTCTTTTGGATAGCCTTTTCATACATTTTTATTGGCACTAACATAAGACTCTGGAACTTGTACAATATGGGGGGGAAGTATGTTATGTTAGGTTTGGATATAAAAGATGCTAATATGGTCTAATGTAGGGACTCAGCACATAGAAAATGCAAAGAAAACTTTAGCTCTGACATCTGAAAATGAATGCCACTGTGAGAAACATTTCCAGTGTCACCAAGGAAATTCAATACTTTTCTTTCCTTTTCAACATTATTAGTCAAGTGGGAAGAGTAAAATCCTGAAAATCAAATGTTCTGTTGGATTATATTTTTAATGTACATTGGAATTTTGTATTGCTGCAACTGCTAAAGCAATTGCACCATACTTGCTTTTTAAGTTAACTCTGATTTTCTTTTTCCTTTTAAATTGTAACAAAGTTTTCAAAGACAAAAAATGAACAGAGGCCAGCAGTCCCACGCATGCTGGGAAGCCAGGTAGGAAGCTTAGCTGCTTCTCAGTACTGCGTACTTTGTAAATGTGTTTCTGAAACCCTTAAGGTAAGACTTAAAAAAAAAAAATTGGACAGTTGTCAAGGATGGTTGATTTTTAAGGCTTAACTACCTGAGCAATGTTCATTTAAAATAACATATGAGTCTCAGTCAAAATGATGGAAGCCAAGCAAACGGCCGCTTTGTCCTTCCCTTTCAAGAAGTTCTGAGGTGCTGCAGAATCTGTGAGCACAGAATTTCTCTGGTTAGTGCTCTTTATTCCCTTACGGTAAAAGCGTTTTTTCTGCATAGCTTTAAAAAATTCAAGCCTATTGGAAACATTCATATGAGAAACTTTCCTAGTCAGAGAGTCTGACTTTTTTTTTCTCTTTTCATCAAAATACAGATCCACCAAGAAAGCATATAGGGTAGAAGTATTATTTTCCTTTGAGAATCAGATTTTTCTGTCAGTGGAATAAAGGCCTTTCCAGGTTAGTTCCTGTTGTGCTGAGGGCTGGGATTCATTAAACTCTGTGGTGGTGGAATCTGGAAGTCGGGAGCCCTTATCCCAGATCAGCTGTGCTCTGCAGGGTTGAATAGTGTGGTCCTGCATTCCAGCCATGGCTGACCTTCCCAGACAACTCGGCGTTCTCCCATGGTGCTGGCCTCTAAGCAGTGTCGCTTAGGTGGGCAGCTCCTGATGTTTCCTGCTTAGCTTGGTCCAGTCACTCCACCCCAACTACCAACACCCAAAATGTGGAAAGATCACAGTATTCCTGAGAAATGCCTGGGTGTCCCTTACTCTGCTTTCTTAGCCCACTCTTGCTTTTTGAATGAAAATTTTCAGGTACAATTTTTTTTTTTCTGGATTATTTTAATTCATTCATTTTCTTAATCCTGTATTTTGGGCTATTGTGGCAGCACTACGCAGAAGCCTAGAATCCTGAGAAAGACAATCAAGATCCATAAAGATAACCCTAATCCAAAGTCAGACATTTTTAAATGGCTCATATAAATGTTCTCAGTGTGTTCTAAAACAGTTCTGACCTCCTTATAGGTAATTTTGTTAACAGGACTGGGCTTTGGTTGCTTTTTACTGACTTGTTGATTTAGGGACAAGCTGCCTCCTAGGAAATTGTGATCACAAGCTATAAAAGCAGACTGTAAATATGTCAAATGCATGAGTAGGGATTGGGAAACTTGATTTGTCCTGTGATCCAATCTGGATTAAAGATCAGTGCCACTTGAAATTACTATCTTCAGAGCAGTTGTTAACATCCCCCAAAATAGTTTGTATGTAGGTGTATGCATGCATATGTTATATATTTGTAATTTCATCCCCATCCTTCCTCTCCAGTTTTATGATTATAGATTTTATGACCCCTGACCCCTTCCTTCTCTGTCCTTAACAGTCTGTAACTCAGGGAGGATCAGGAAAGCTGGAATGTCCCAAATGCTATTTTATTAAGTTAAAGAGAAATAAATTATTTCTTTAAGAAGTCGAAAGAAATGACATGAGTGTGATAAAATGATTTAGAAGAAAACATTCAAGAATGTAGCTTTGGTAGTGCTAGACGGAGGCCCAGCCGAGACCGAGAGAGCAGAAGAGGGGATGCCTAAGTGGCAGGGTGGGTGTGGGAGTGTGCCCCCGGAAGTTCTGCAGAAAGGTGATGTCTAAGCTCAGACTTAAAGGACATATTAGAGTTAGCCAGATGAAAGAGAGCAGGTAGGATAAGAAGGGTTGTACTCAAAGGGAAGAGAAAAGAACAAAGCCCGTGACTGAGAAAGTGATATTAAATGTTTTTATTCATTTTTAACTCACAACAGTATCTACTTCTCAAAAGGATGTAGGAAAATAGTTGAAATGTGGCAGAAAGTGGGAATAAAAGGTTTGACTACACTTCTGCTTGATTCTTAATTTATCCACTGGTTTGATATTTAATTACTCTCTGAGAAGACGGTGATTGTCTCAAGCCAGTGAATTCTGCAACTAGGTATGAGATCTACCTGAGTGGTGTGAAATTTTCCATAGGAACATAGTAAAATTTTGAAGGGAAAAAAATCTTAGGGTAAAATAAAATTTATTTCATTTTAATGTTGTTTTATATCATTGTGAGTTTAAGGAAGAAAATAAAACTTTTTTAAAAAAATGCCATACTTTCTTCCTTTTCTAAATTTAGCTTTTATTCTGTATTGCCCTATTCTGTCATATATCAGTGGTTCCAAAAGTGTGGTCCTGGGAGCAGTACCATCAGCATGAACTGAGAACTAGTTAGAAATGTGAATCCTCAAGCCCCATCCCAGACCTATCCCAAATCAGAAACTCTGGGCAATGAGCCCACAATCCCTTGAAGTGACTCTGATGCAGACAAAAGTTTGAGGACCACTGGTCTATACTACTTGCGTTTTCTGTATGAGACACTTCATATTGTCTTTTCATTCATTAAATTTTTGTGTGTATATGTTGTTTCAATAACTAACTTAAACTTCTTATGGACAATGATCCTCCTATCTTTGTTTTAATACAGGTATTGAGATACAGCTGGGACACAATAAAGTGCACACTGACACTTTGATCAGTTTCACATACATATACACCCATGCAGCCATCACCATAATCAACATAATGAACAGGCATCTCGCCCCAAAAGTTACCTTGTGCTTCCTTATAATTCTTCCCTCTGACCTCTCAATGCCCCCTTCCCCCATCAGTGCAGCCACTTATCTGTTTTCTGTCTCTATGGATAATCTCGTATAGTTTCATGTAAGCAGAACAGTACAGTATATACTCTTTTTCATCTGGTTTATTTCACTCAGCATAATTATTTTAGCATTCATCCATGTTGTTGCATGTGTTAATAGTTTTATTTTAATACTAAGCACTATTTGATTGTATGGATATACCACAATGTGTTTATTCAGTAAGTTGTCCATGGACTTTTGTGTTTCCAGTTTGGGCTGTATGAAGCTGTTGGGCCGGCCAGGTGGCGCACTGGAGAGTGCGCCGCTTGGGAGCGCGGAGGCGCTCCCGCCGAGGGTTCGGA
>NW_007729794.1:138879-140990 GCF_000696425.1 Galeopterus variegatus | reverse complement strand
CACTGAGGGTTGCGATCCCGTTACCGGTCAGTAAAAAAGACAAAAAGGAAAAAAAAAAATGAAGCTGTTATGAACATTTGTGTACAGGTCTATGTATGGACGTAGGCTTCGTTTCTCTTTGGTAAAAACCCAGGAGTAGATCGAATGCTAAGTGTATGTTTAAGCTTTCAAGAAACTGCCCAACTGTTTTCCAAAGTAGTTGTACCATTTCATATTCCCAACAACAGTGTATGAGAGTTCCATTTGCTCTAAATCCTTAGTATATTCAGGCTTTTAAGTTGTTTTCATTCTGATAGTTGTGTAGTAGTATCTCATTGTGGCTTTAATTTGCATTTCCCTAATGACTAATGATGCTAAGCATCTTTTCAGGGGTTCATTTGTCATTCATATATGGTCTTTTTTTAAAGTGTCAGTTCAAGATATGATGTTGATGGGTAGGAGGGGGGAGAAGGAGGAGGGAAAGAGGAGTCGGTAAAGGGACATGAAAATCAACTACATTGTATATGGATAAATTAAAATTAAAAAGCAAATAAATAAATAAATAAAATATTCAGTACCTAAAATAAATAAATAGAAATAAACAGGATGTGGTTAGATCTTGTTTATTTGTCCTATAAAAATAAAAAAAAAAAAAAGTGTATGTTCAAATCTTCTGCTGCCTTTTGTATTAGGTTTTTTGTTTTCATTTTATTGAGTTTATATAATTCTTTCTCTATTCTAGAAACAAACTTTTCATTAGATTTTATGATTTTGCAATATATTCTGCCAGTGTTGGCTTGTCTTTTCATTCTATTAACAGTGTCTTTCAAAGAGCACAAGTTTTAAATTTTTATGAAGCTTAATTTATCAATTTGATCTTTTATGGATTGTGCTTTTGATATTGTACTTAGAAGAAAACATTTTGACTAAACCAGGTCACAAAGGTTTTCTCCTATGTGTATTTTTTTATGAGAAATATATAGTTGAGTTTTATTTTTTTATCTGCTCTAACAATGTCTACTTTTTAATTGGGATATTTAGACCACTTATATTTAATGTGGTTATCGATATAATTAGGTTTAAAGCTAATATCTTGCTATTTCTTTGCTGTTTGTCTCATTTGTTCTTTGTTTCCTTTCTCCCCTTTTTAAAAAAAGTTTATTTATATTTACCTTCTTTTGGATTAATTGGATAATTCTTATGATTTTATTTTATCACCTTCATTGGCTTATTAGCTATAACTCATTGCTTTGCTGTGGTGGTGGTGACTTTAGGATTTATAATATACATCTTTTGCTTATCACAGACTACATTCAAATGGTCTTAAACCACTTCATTTATAGCTTGAGACTTAAAGTAGTATACTCCACATTTTCTCCTTTGACCTTTGTGCTATATATTGTTGTCATATGTGTTACTCTTACATATATTATAAACACCACACTACATTGTTAATATTACTTTTTGTTTAAAACAGTAAATTATCTTTTGAAAAGATGCAAATAATAAGAAAAAATTATATTAACCCATGTAGTTATCTTTTCCAGTGTTCTTCACTCCTTTGTGAAAATCCAGATTTCCATCTGGTATCATTTTCTTTCTGTCTCAAGGACTTTCTTTAGCATTTTTATGCTGCAAGTATGCTTTGATGAATTATATCAGTGGTTTTGAACAACTTCATTATGATGTAGTTTTCTTTATGTTTCTTATTTTGGGGTTCATGAAGCTTCATTGCCTGTATACTTAAAAATCTCCCTTGCCTAACCATTTGGAACATATAAAATATAGTTATAATAATTGTTTAAATGTCCCTGTCTAATAATTCTAACATCTGAGTCAGTTTGGGGTCCATTTCAATTCACGTATTTTTCTCCTCTCTTTGGATTATATGTTCCTGCTTCTTCTGAATGCCCGGTAACTTCTTGTTGGATGCTAGACATTCTGAATTTTACTTTCTTGTATGCTGGATATTTTGTATGTCTGCTAATATCCTTGAGCTTTGTCCTGGAAATAGTTTAGTTTTTTAGGATCTTACTTTTAAGATTTGGTAGGTGGTCTGGAGCAGAGCTTGGTCTAGAACCCTATTCTCCACTACTGAGTTGGGAACCTTCTGTGTTCTCTGCCCAATGCCC
>NW_007729794.1:137153-138313 GCF_000696425.1 Galeopterus variegatus | reverse complement strand
GTCTAGAACCCTATTCTCCACTACTGAGTTGGGAACCTTCTGTGTTCTCTGCCCAATGCCCAACGAATAGTGAGGTTTTTCCAGTCTGGGTGACAGGAGAAGGCACTATTCCTAGCCTTGGGCACTGGTACCACTAATCTTTTGTAGTGTTATTCCTCAGCCTTATATGCATGCGCTGATTAGTGTTCAGCTGCATACTTGAAGAGGACCGTCTGCAAATCTCCATAGTTTTCTGTTGGTGCAGCACAACTTTTGCTAGCATTCTGTCCTATAAACTCTAGGTGCCTTGATCTCCTGAGCCTTTCAGCTTTGTCCCCTAAGCTCAAGGAGTCTGCTGGACTCTGCCTGACTTTGCCTTCTTGCATATATGGCCTGGAGCCTCTCTCTAAGTCCTGGCTTAGACATCCCAGGACCTACCTCATTTGTTTCTCCTCTCTCAGACATCACTGCCTCTCCTTACCTCATTCTAGTGTCTTACAAATTGTTCTGTATATTTTTTGTGTGTGTTTTGATTATTTTAGGTGGGAGGGTCAATCTGGCCTCTGTTACTCCATCTTGGTTAAATGTGGAACCTACTGGTCCTATTTTATTTTGATCTTACCTATTGGAGCTTCTCACACAGTGCTGGAAGATAAGGGTAATAAAACGTGTTCACATTTACTGAGTGCTAACTCTTAAACAGGTACTTTTCTAAACATTGTATGTGGGCTAGTTTATTNTTACTGAGTGCTAACTCTTAAACAGGTACTTTTCTAAACATTGTATGTGGGCTAGTTTATTTGATCCTCAGAACAACTTCAGGAGATAAACATTGTCTGTATTTTACAGATGCAAACACTGGCTCAAAGTTCCAGTGCCAGTAAGTGTCAGAGCAAATATATCAGCCCAGGTTTCCTGAACCATCCCTTAACCTTGCTTCACAAAACTGCTGTCTCACACAAGAAGCTCACCATGCAAAGTCACCTTGAGAATGGGTTGCTGCTTGTGACATTTGTTGAGTGTTTCCTATGTGATGTGATCAGTACCATGATTCAAACCTCACCTCTACCGTGTAGGCAAATCACTAAATTGCCCTAGGCCTCAGTTTCCTCATTTGTAAACAGGGAATGATCATTCCTACAAGAGAATTCTTGTGAAAATGAAACAAAATACCAATGTAA
>NW_007729794.1:134433-136999 GCF_000696425.1 Galeopterus variegatus | reverse complement strand
TTCTGACTTATTCTAGTTCTCTTTATAGTATGGACAGATTGTCATCAAAATTTGAAAAAAAATTTTTGACAAAGTCAATGAACTTTTAAGTGGGTGTATTTATGTTCTGTATAATTAAAGCCCAAATAAGGAGTATTTTTCCAATAAATGGGCATGTGTTTTGGTGAATGGATCCTTATGTTGCTAAGAATGAAGGGACGAGTTTTTCTACTCTGACTTTATGGAAAATTAGCATCTGGACTAGACTTAGTTTTCAGAATGCCCTGTGACTCCGGCGTGATCTCTAGAGATGATGAGGTACACAGAGTTGCAGAATTAGATTTTTCTTTCTCCTTCTAGACTTTTATAT
The DNA here is from genome assembly GCF_000696425.1 of Galeopterus variegatus. Taxonomy (NCBI): domain Eukaryota; kingdom Metazoa; phylum Chordata; class Mammalia; order Dermoptera; family Cynocephalidae; genus Galeopterus; species Galeopterus variegatus. The sequence continues at coordinate 136,650 of NW_007729794.1, read as the reverse complement.
TGTGTGCATTTTTAAAGAATACTTCTAATGTTTATTTTTAAATGTGATACTATGTGGGTGATATTGGTGCCTTTCTTTTTATGTGTCTAGAATTTAAACCTGCAGGCTATAGGAATGTTGAAGTGAAATTGGCCCTAGACATTTAATAAATTCTAAGCAGAGAGGCATAAATCAGAAAGGGTATTTTTTAGAGTTTTTTTTTCCCCCAAAGGGTGGTTAAGGGAGAACAGGGAAGAAACGTCTTTAGAGAATTGTTTTCTATCAGCTCAGAAAATAGAGGAAAGCATTGAGCAATGCCCAGCGCTGGTTAGCAGATTGTCACTTTTAGGTTTGATGTTCCAGGGTTTAATTGTCTTTCATGTGAACAATAGCAGACGCTCTCTGGTGTGCTATGCTAGCGTGATAAAAGGGGGTCGTTCTTGCATAGCAATGCCTTTTTTTATTATTAGCGTAAAAAATTAGCAAGCTGGAAGTCGTTAGAAGGAGTTCCACTGGCATTAATTGTAATGCAGCCTGAATTTGTTTGCAGACCAGTGCAGCAAGACAATAGCAAGGAGAAAAAAGAGCAATATTAATAGCCTTCTACTTATTGTATCATTTTAGTGGGCCTTAATAAGGTGTCTGCTGTCAACTGGAATTTATTAAAAAAAAAAAAGACATAGTAATTGATGTATTGCAGTAAGTATGGATGAGGGCTCAACTTGATTAATGTATGAGTTGGCTTTTTAAGGCATTTTAAAAAGGCTTCTTAACTGGGTCTTAAGAGACTGGCACAAGCCCACTGTAAACTACCTCTTTGCAGTTGGAAAATAGCCTGACAGCTGCTGATGTCTCTTGTGGGTTTTCCCCTTTTTTTTCTCTTCTTGATCAGAGAAAACTGAAGTAATATACTCCTCGTCAATAATTGCAGTGCTTAAAAATCTTATAAAGGGATTTTGAGCCTTCTCTCCAGAGATAACTTTCCAAAGGTTAAATTAGTTTTACTTGTGTGTGCTTCAAATATCACCACTTTCAGTAAGGAGTGGATTGGGTTTTTAAATAAGATGCTATTTTGTGGGTTGCTTGAACATGGACCCTTTTTTGACATAAACTATTTTGATGTCAGAGATAGACTTGGTCCAACAGCAATTTCATGTCAAGTTGAGTTTTTTCACTCTCAAATGTCTTGTGTTCTTTACAAAGTGTGTGCACGTGTGCACGTGTGCACGTGTGATATATGAAGAAAGAGACAAAGTCAGGCAGATCAATTAAGCAACTGGTAATATCTGGATGGAGAACGTAAAGAGCATGCTTCCCAGGAAATTTCTTTCACATCAGTTTGAGATCCATTCATTCATTTCTTCTTTCACACATGACCCTGTGTATCAACTCTATATTTTCTTTTCGTAGAAAGTTCTTTATAGAAACAAAGCAACTGAGTTATAATCCCATGGGAGATGGGAAAAAAGGAGAAAATTGAAATACTTTGCCTCTTTGGTATCCATAGGTGTCAACACAATGCCCCAGGTAGTAGGTCACCTCTTTTGATAATAACAAAAGAAAGACATTTGAAGAATTCCAAGCTGGCTGAAGCTATCAGGCTATCACCGTGCAGCCTTGAAGAAATCACCTCATCATTATTCAGCACGGCCGCCTTCACTTGAGTTGTGATAAAGCCCATGAACATGAGAGGAAGAAGCAAGGATGGCAAGAGTGGAGGAAAAACACACACTCTGCACTGTTCTTTGCTCAGCTGGGTCTCGGGGTCAGCAGCTGTCATGGGGCATGTTCTGCAGGTGCATCAGCAGCAGCATCTGTGCAGCTGGGCTTATCTCACCGGTTCATGGGGGTTTGGACTTGTGAGTGGGCGCGTGGACAGGCAGGGGCAGCTGACAGGGTGGGTGCGGTGCGGGTGTGTCACAGAGCGGACTCTCCCTTCCTTGTTTCACGTATGCAGACTCGTTGCTGCCTTGGCGGTATCATCTGCACCTTGAGTTAGAAAAGCATTTTGTTCTCCACCTCAGCTGGCCGCAGGTCCTAACTCACCCTTTAAATTTGTACAGTTCTCTTAATCTTTCAGAGTTTGACTTTTCTCATCTGTAAAATGGAGAAATAATGGTTCCCCCCAGAGATTTTTCTAAGAGTTAAATGAGATAATTCACAGAAAGCACTTATCCCAGTGTCTGGCACCAAGTAAGCATTCGAGTCAACTATAATAATATCAACAGCAACTTTAAA
>NW_007729794.1:132021-133980 GCF_000696425.1 Galeopterus variegatus | reverse complement strand
ATCCATAGAGCTTAAAGCCTAACCTGATAGACTCTCCAGCCAGAAGCCTTCTGTTGGTCCACAGGTATTTTCAGAGGACAGAGCACTTCTAGAGGACTGAGCAATGTGACTGGCCACTTGTGGTATCCATCAGCCAAGACTGTCACACAGCCACAGGTAGCTCCCTTGGTTCATATAGACGTTATCATTTCCACAATGTGCACTCATTTCTGTTCCTCCTGCCCTGAGACGTGGAAGTGGGAAGGGTGAGTACCCTTAGACTGGGCAGTCGATTAAATTACATTTCAACAAAATTTACCCCGTTCCCATTTGTGCTCAGATTTGTGCATACATTTGGGTACCTTCAAGGTATTCGTTAGATGTTCTAAGATGTACAAGATGGATAAGATAACACCCTAATGTTCAAGAAGATTACAGTCTAATAAGAAAGACATATAGGGAGCTTTATGGCAGCTGCAGAAGTAGCCAGCTGAGCCCGACCCCAGTAATTGATGGCTCTGTGTCTAGGCTTATTCTCTATATCAGGATTATCAGAGTGTTTCAGATTTAATAGAAGGCGTACATGTTCTAGAAGGTATAAACAAACTTTTAAAAATGTGTTAAGTGGTAAAAAAAAAAAAAAAAGCATATATATATACCTCCAATGGAGAGATAGGCCGTTGAATCATTTCATCAAGAAGTTATCCTGAAGTGCTTGAAAAGTAGGAAAGACGAAATAAAGAGATAGAAGTTAGAGATAATGCTCAAAGCGACTCACTGTGGAAGTTTCCAGGAACAAATGCTTCATTGAGACTTGGGGGATAAGGAATGGCATCTTGCGGGACCAGCCAATTTAGCTGGTCTTTGAAAGAGAAGTGGAATGTGATGGGTGAATATGTTGAGCATGGGGGACGGGGAAGATGAGTGTATGTGTGTGTGTAGAGGGGCATTTAGGGCTCTGGGACCATATGAACGAAGACAAGGAAGTGCAAGAAAAATTGAGGAGCTAGAGTGGGGGTGAGTGTAGGAACAGAGTGTGATTGCTAAACAGAACACGAAGCTGAAAACAAAATAGGCAAGATCTCAAATATTATTCAGAGGAGCTGGGAGTTCACTATTTATTGTGTAAGAACTTGTACCATTGGACATTTTTGGAGTTGAGAGTGACATGATACATACTGCATATCTAGAGGGTTACTGGCAGCATGTGAAGGGAGGTTGATAAAGGCATAGTGTCAACTCTGAAAATTAAGCCTAGACTTGGAGAACNTGAAGGGAGGTTGATAAAGGCATAGTGTCAACTCTGAAAATTAAGCCTAGACTTGGAGAACTTGTCATTTCCTTTTGCCAGTTCAGCCAGTTGGCCTGTATATGCTGCTCCACAAAAGAGGTATGGCATCACCTTTAGCTTGATTCAGTTCTTTAGCATAGTACATGACTGTCAGGGTATAAGCATCTTTGATATGTGTTTCTGGCCTTGAATAAGATGTAGAGTACTACAAAATTTGTGAACTGGTTGCAAAGGGCAGGGGTTCTAATAGGCTAAGATATTGCAGGCTGAAAGCACTTCTAGAGAATATGTGAAATAGGTAGGTGGTATCTGGTGCCTACTATCTTCTGGCACCTAGAAAAGTGAGTTCTGGAGCCCAGGAGCCTGAGATCAGGGTGCCAGCATGGTGGGTTTTGGGTGAGGGTCCTCTCCCAGGTTGGATACTATTGACTTCTTGTATCCTCACATGGTACAAAGAAGGCTAGCAAGCTCTCTGACCTCTTCTTATAAGGGCACTAATTCCATCCATGAGGTTTCCACCCTCAAGACCTAATTACCTGCCAAAGGCCCCACCTTCCAATACCATCACATTGGGGGTTAAGATTTCAACATACAAAATTTGGGGGGACACATTTAGTCCCTAACAAGCAGTTCTCTGCTAAATTGCTCTATGTCAAAACTGATTTTGATGCCAAAAGAGAAGAAAAGCA
>NW_007729794.1:125564-131267 GCF_000696425.1 Galeopterus variegatus | reverse complement strand
CAAAATTTGGGGGGACACATTTAGTCCCTAACAAGCAGTTCTCTGCTAAATTGCTCTATGTCAAAACTGATTTTGATGCCAAAAGAGAAGAAAAGCAGCAAATGTATGTCATTGGCTTAAGGTCATGCTGACTCAGAGCAGGCAGCTATTAGCAATGAGTGGGCACTCCGAAAAGTGTGGCTATTCATTTTTTACAAAAAATTATCTTTCTAATTAGGCCTAGATCTTTAACCTTTCTTGCTAGTCCTGCCAGGAATTCCAAGAAGAGTGCAGAAAAATGTGGTTACATCACACTATCTGGTCAAGTGTAAAATACATTTAATAAAAACAAAATATTGTGTTGGTACATAGTTTTACTTATATCATATTAGTTAAGTAAACTATGCATCTAAATACATGCACATATACCATAGTTTTTATTTTATTTTATGTTTAGACACAAATTTCTAGAGGGCTAGATCTTCAAAACACGATAAAATATTCATCAGCACTTCAGATTACAATCTTGATAAAATACAGTGACATTATTTAAGCACATAAAAGATGTTTCCATAGGTCGTTTGTCCCTTTCATTCTTGGTAAATGCTTCATCAGCAGATTCAGTGAAAAGTATAAAACCCATGATCAGTATCATCAATCTTTATCATTTCTATTTTGGAAAACAGCAGAGTATTTATTAGAGAAGATAGGAAGAGTTCGATTCCTGGGGAAAGTGATATATATTATTTTCATATTAAACTCTGCTACCTTTAATTTCAAATATGTTGAAATGTCTTTAAGAAATACACCTTTGATTATTGGCATGAAGGAGAAAGGAATCCAGTGAATTATACAATTACTGGGCCAAAGACATGCATATATGTTTTACTATATCTCACTTTTAGCCTGTTTCCAGACATGGTGCAATTTCTAGATGAGATCTTTGCTTTGAAACTACTGATGGAGAGTGAATAGTGACTACATGTCTTTTAAGGATGCAGATGTTAATGAACTTAATGCCACTCCCACCAAAAGTAATATGTTCTTAAAATTAAGAATTCCTAAAATAACTAATAAATTAATGTTTTTCCTGGAGAAAAGAGAAGCTAATATGTAGCTATCAACCTTTTTTTATTACAAAGTGTATTCAGATCAACTACATAGATAAAAAGCAAAAACCCAGCCATCACTTAAGCATTTTCACAATTCATTTCATTTTCATTTGAAAAAAATAAAATTCAAAAAGAGTGACTTCAAAGAAAATATTTATTTGGAAGATGCTATTATTTGGCCATTTACAGTTTTTAAATTGTGTATATATTTCTGTTTGAACTCTCAGTAAAAATATTTAACTCATTACAGACATAGTAAAATGTTCGGTATAATTGGTAAGACAGATAAATCTTAACTTTTAGAAGGTTGCAAAGTAAACTGCATTACAGCATCACACCTCTCAGAGTCTCCATTTATTGAGAATGGCAATTTGGAAATGTAATTAGAAATATTTATAATAAATCATCTCCCAAACTAAGAAACTTCGTAACTTCTTACTGCTGAAGAAGATACCTTCAATGTGAGCAGTTAAGAGTCATGTCCTATTTTTAACCTAGGACGTGGTCTGGGAAAACTGCAGTGTAGATGGATCAATGTTGCTGCTGTGTGGACTACGTTGAAAGAATCCAGACAACCTTCTACTGGGAAGACATTGGAATCTCAGCTAAAACAGTTCACACTTCCCAATATTTGAGGAGCATGGGCCTTTTCACTTTCTTATTAATCTGTTTCCTAAATAATCAGTATCAAAGCAAGTTTTTAAGGTAGATTGTTCCTGATTGCCAGTGCTGAAATGAAGCAGGAAGAACTCTTTTGATCTCTTTGGAGCAAACTCGGTATGCAGATAATACCTAACAAGAGCATTTCTGTTCATTTGCTATCAAATTTAATAGGAACAAGTGGAATTTGAGTTCAGCAAAAGATAAATAAATAAATAAAAGTCTTATGTAGGCTTTTGAATGCATACCTTTAAATATCAAAAGATAATGATATAACCCATTATTATATAACGCATTTCTTGTCTTCTGTTGGGCTCATGTGACGAATTCCAGGTGATAAGCCCAGACTCTGGAGTCAGTTGTCTGGCTAGTTATTAAGATTAAGATAAGCACTGAGAACAAAAGATACAGTGCATTGTACTACCTTTAGGGATTGGGCCACCTAGGATTTTGAGTGTAAACAATGAATTAGTTCACTCTGAGTCTTTGTCAAACCTGACGTGAACACTGTAAATATTGGTGAAGTATGATTGAAGATTGTTTTTTCAATAGCAAACATTTTTTAAGTTACAAAAAATTCTAAAATATGTATAAATGTGGCAGTAAGTTTAAAGAAAAGAGATTTGCCGTCTAATTTTTTGTATTGGTATTCAGAAATAAAAAAGTAATTAACAGGTCATAGATAGTTCGTATTCAAAAGACATTTTATCCTCATAAAATATGCCAGGAGGAAAAAACACAAGATATTTAAGTGCAGTTAGGAGACTTTAAGATGAAAGATATATTAGTAAAAAATATATTTCTAATGCATATTTAAAGCTAATATTGCCTATTAAATGCTTCTCAGTAATGTTTCAAAGACTGAAAAAAGTGCATGTGCTGTTCTCTAAAGCTGATGGAATGTTCCAGAAGCACATCCAACAGAGACAAATATTTTCTGCAGTTCAGTCAATGATTCACACTAAATATAGTAAATATGAGCTTTGCTGCAAATTGGTAGGCAACATTTCCAGCACAGCAAAGTTTAACTGTCTAGGAGATCACTGGAAGAGTGATAGAAAGGGCTAATTTAGCAAGCATACCATAGCAACATGCTGCGCAATGTAGAGCACTGGGTAGCTATTAATTTTTGTTAATGAATTTAAAACTAGATGTATGGAAATAGTTATATGAAATGTATACACTGCTAAACAGTTAACTAGTCCTTAGGGCTTAAGTTTAATTATCTGCGTGTAAATCATTTTGAGCAGGGCGACCTAATGAGTCAAAGAAAAAAAAAAAGAAAAAAGCCAAGTAACTCATCTCTTGCTTTGTAATGACTACTGAACACAATGAGCAAGGAGAGAAGCCTGCAGGTAGAGAAAGAGTTCACATGTCCATGCAGGGCTCAGTCCTCTTGGTAGCTCTCATCAGACCTGTGTCCCCTGCTGTCTCTCACATCCCAGAACCATGTTTGGCAGAGGAGATGGTCAAGTGCATTGTATTCTGGGTGTTTGCTTGCCTTTGGTTTGCTATTTAAAGTCCCTCTCAACTGGGATAATTTCGTGCCCAGGGAACACTGGGCAATGTCTGGAGACATTTTCTGCTAAAATCAGAGATACTGCTAAACATCCTACAATACACAGCACAGTCCCCCACAACAAAGAATTATCTGCCCCCAAATGTTGATAGTGCTAAAGTTGAGAAATGCTGTACTCTTCCTAACACTTTGGAACAGCATTTATTTATGATATTAAAAAAAAAGTCACTATCGAAGAAAACAAGAATGGAGTGTCCCCTGCTGCTCCCTGAACACATTCTTGTGCTTCACAGCATGAGAGGGCAGAGCCCCTGTCACCAAGTTTCTTGCCAACCAGATGCCCAGTGTCTGTATATGGATATGGACCTTTCAGCTCAACAGGTGTGATGCTTTGATAAGAGGCCATGAATTAAGAGCGAGTTCATCCAGAGTTTAATACTGCTTCATAACATTGTAGAATTACAGACCTGGACACACCCAATTTAGAGAGAGACAGTATGCTTAAGAATAATGGAAGCTGCTCTGCCGACACAGAAGCCTGGACTAAAATAACTCATGAGATTCATTCCAGCACCCATCATCTGATGATCGGCTATAGGGTAAGGATGTACTTGTATAGTTAGGAAGAAAACATGACAGAATGCAAAAACTGTGCTCATATTCCCCTGAAGAAAGTCATTTTTGGAATTAAAATTTATCCCTTTCCTTTCTACTTCAGTTAAATCATGGTGCCTTTTGAACTCCCTTGAGAATTTATTGAGATCCCTTTTCTGCTGAGAATAAAGATAAGTGGCAAATAGGCTCTCCACCCCCATACAGTTTATTAAGTAAAACTAAAATTGGAACATGATGCTATGCTACAGCAGATTTATAGTACAAATACTAAACGTTACTTGAACACATTAGATAGAAGACATTTATACCCTCACGCATTTTCAAGCTTTGATAATTAGAGCCCTGGTAGCAGAAATTATGCACAACAGGCCTCAGTGTACTGTAACTGGTATTGTTAACTTGCCTTTGTGGCCTAAGCAGTAATCATAATGCATGATTAATAACCTTCTTGTCTTACTCATTTTAAAATAAAAAAGCAGTCATCACCCTGTTGCAGACTGTGACTGAATTACTTACCTGGAAGGAATATGGAGTTATCAAAGCCCTGAGAATTCAAGAAACGGCGCCTTTTCTTCATTTGGGGACTGCACTATTGCATTTTCCTGGAAACATGTTTTCTACATCTAAATCAGTTATAAAAAGTCTATCCTTGAGGAGAACTCATTAGGGCAGTGCCGAATGAAACTGAAGACCTGAGCAAAATGCGTCCAAGTTTCAGAGTAGGAGTGTTTTTAGAGAAGGGAAAACTGAGCCAGGTACTGCCATGGAAGCCACTGGATGCTCCAGGGTAGAATAGGGGGCACTACAGCTTGTGAGCAGGGAAAGGACGCAGAACAGGACAGTGGGGCAGCTTGACAGGCTTTATCTGTGTCTCAGTCTTCCTCACTTTTGAGGAATGTTAATTGGGTCAGGACTCCTCTAAGTTACCAAATTAATGATTTCATTGTGGTGAAAAATCAAACAAAAATAAGTAAAATATTTTAGATCTCTGGTGGCTATTTAAAAGTCTGTTACAAATGTTCACACCCTTTGACTCAGTGATTCCACTTTTAGGCATCCTGAGAAAGTAATCAGAGACCTAAACCAGGAGTTGGGTTGGCAAGCTACTGCCCTTGGGCCAAATCTTGTCCAAGATCTGTTTTTGTGAATAAAATTGTACTGGAACCCAGTCACAGCCATTTAGCTAACTTATCATCCACGGCTGTGGCAGAACTAAGTAGTTGAGACAGAGACCATATGGCTCATAAAACCCAAAATATTGACTGTCTGGACCTTTGCAGAAGTTTGCCAACCTCTCTAGGCGAACACATATGTTGATTGTTCCCTTGTTTATAAGTAGTAATTTTGAAATATCTACTAGTTTATTATAAAGCATTGTTAATTAAATGGCAATAAATTCCTATAATGAAATATTCTGTCCTGCCTGAAATGTTTATAAAGAATTTTTAAAGACGTGGCAATATTTTTACAGTAAGTAGGGGAAAGTAGATTTGAAAACTAAGTATAGAGTAAGGTGTTAACTTTGTAAAGATATCCAAAGAGAAGAGACTAAACAGAAATAAACTACAAAGTGGTTATTTAGGGATTTTTGGATTATGGGGAATTTAAATTTTCTTTTTTTTTTACACTATCTAAATTTTCTACTGTGTTTTTAGAAAATCACTTTTACTGTTAGGAATAAGAAAGGTTAAATGGTTATCATAAAAAAGAAAAGAAAGAGAAGAGGCTTCCTAGATGGTTTACTTCTTGGTGCCACGGAAACACAGCTTCCCTTCCCTTCCTTTCCTAGAGGGGTGAGCAGAGGTGTCCTGGGTGGGG
>NW_007729794.1:115020-124949 GCF_000696425.1 Galeopterus variegatus | reverse complement strand
GTAGCAAACAAAATGAAGTCCCTGCTTGCACGGGGTCATCAATTTTGAGCGGGGCTATGTGTGTGTGGGGTGTGTATGTCACTAATTTGCTCACCAGCGTGCACGCACATGCTATGAAGCAAGACAAAGCAGAAGAGAGAGCATGTGACTGGAATTGAATCGGGTGCATGAGTAGGAGTATTTTACAGTAGAGTCAGGCAGCTCTCCATAAGTTCATGTTTGCAGAGAAACCTGGAAAGAATTAGGGTGAAGCCTCAGGGTACAGCACCCAAGGCAGAGGGCCTTCCCGGAGGGGAGCTTGATGTGGCTGGGACAAGAAGGAGGCTGAGGAGGCCGGCCTATGTGCAGGGTGGAGAGCAGTAGAATGTGACACTGGAGCTGAGCGGAGCAAGACAGAGCAGGCAGGGCCTTCTGGACCAAAGTGCGGCGTTTAGATCGTCTTCACCATCAGCAAGCTGTGGGGAGGGCTGACGCAGGGGAGAGGTGCTGTGTGATTTCCCCTCGGTTGGGAGACTTAATGGAGATGAAGGTGGGAAAGGAGGTAAATACTTATTCTGGCATTTGAAATATCCAGATAATGCTGGTCTACTCAGTTCTTCCCTAATCAGAACTTTTACTTGAAGTGACATCAGAAAGAATGGAAGATTTAGGGAGGATTTTGTTCTTCACTCCCCGGCCCAGTAATCAATTTCAAGTAGTGTCCTCTGTGTTCATAAAGAGGTTTGTCTGGCCAGAAGCAAGGAGAAGCAGAAGGATTCTTCCTCTCCCCTTTCCCTCCTCTCATTTCCTTAGTTTTATTAAGAAAAGAATTGCATTTTCATCGTCTAAGCACTGCATATTAAGATAACAAGCTCAAAGAAGAATGCACCCAAACAGTGCATTAGGTAAAATTAGGACAATACTTGGAGTCCTGAGGGCTGTAATTAAAGCTATCTGGATTAAAAAAGAGTTATTTCAATCCAGATTTATGTTCCAAGGAAACAAAAAAGGAAGAAAGGGAAAGTGAAATCCAGCAGAAAGAACTCTTAATTCCAATGCGTTCAACTCTCCCATCAGAAGAAATGGCATTAATTCAGGTACCAATTACAGTAATGTGGTTCAGAGCACCTCAATAGGTGTTTCAGTCTCAAGCCAGGACTAACATTTGTAATCCTTTAAATGCACTTAAGAAATTGATGTTACAGCCCCACAATCTGTTAGGGGCCTTGCTTGCTGGATGATTGCAAAGGATCCCACCTTTAATTGGATATCAGAATGTGATCCGCGTCCTGGTCCCTGGATTATGGAAGACTGACTCTGCTCTGACGTGTTGAACCAGAAGCTCCTTTTGCGAGAGACTTTGACCCTTAATGTAGATAAGTGGTATTTTTCATCAATCTTAGCTTGCATTAAAAAAGGGGAAATGTCAATTCAATGTGGGGCATTTAACGTAATTCAACATCTTTTAATTTAATACCTTGGAAAAGTTAGTCTCTTCGACCTGTGTAACACTTCTGCTGATGGAATATTTTGTAAAGCTCTGTTGAAAAAAGGTTGTCTTCCATTCGTTAATAAAATCACAATTTTGAAACTTCCTGCTTTTTATGGTTAAAAAAAAAAAACAGTGATTCACAAAACTCAGGTAAAACATAACAAAACAAAACCCAGTTTCTTAATAGTTCCCTTTGTTGGAACAGTGTTGAAAAGACGTGTGGAAATTTTTTTTTTTTAAAAGTGTCTCATTTGTCCCCTGTTTGGTCTATGGAGCAACTAGGTGTTCTGTTTGATTGCCTGGTCATCATTAATGTAGGACACGGTAGGGTGGGTAGTTTTATTTTCATTAAGGCAAAAAGAAAGAATTAATCCAGATCAGTGTTCGTTTACAGTCACTAGTTTTTTGGTGGTATATATTTCATAGGTATTAGTCTGGATTCCAGTTTAATGGGTTTTTATGAAGTTGTACCAGCTCAAAGAAGAATAGTGTCCCTGCATTTGTGTATGTCAGATCACACCTGGCACGCGAGGCAACAAAGCAGTCTTCAGAATCTTTTTCTTCAGACATTGGTGGTATAAATTGCACCGTCAAATCCACAGCACCTTTGCTTGTTAAGTTAGTAGTGTTGCTTTCCTGCCTATGCGTACATAAAGATGTTTTCTTCTGAAAACCATTTAAAACACCGTAAAATGGCCAGGTTGGGCTCTGGCTAGGTGTCTTATAAGCCTTTCACCTTTCATTTCATTGGAGTTTTGGGTGACAGTCTGGTGGCTGCTGCATCTCCAGGAAGAAAATATCTCTGCCTCTTGTTTAAGGACACTGTGGGTTGGAAAGAGAAGTGGAGCTTGTGCATATACCTGCTCCTGATGCTTGGAAGACAAATGGAATCTCAGCCCTGGCTGCCGCAACCAGGGTCCCAGTGTTCCCTTTTGAAGCTTTAGGTTCAGACTTCAGTGTGCCCTTCTGTCCTAATGGGGTCCCTTGGTAGTGAGTGCCATGCACAGGCAGGATGGATATGATTCCCCGTGGCCCTGCATGGGACTTCCCTTGTAAGCAGTGTCTTACTGAACCATGAACCAGGGTTCTCTTAAACCGCCTGGTGAGGAGATAAATTCCTCTCAGACCAAAAAAGAAAAAGAAGTTAAGAACCTGACATCGAACTGGGCTGAGTGAATAGGTTTATAGCATGGATTTTCTAAGTAAGACAGTCTTGCCTCAAAAAAATCTTTGGATGTTGGATATTTTGTTTCTGTATTTCTTGCCAGTATGAAGAATGTAGAAAAATATCTTCTGGCCTTATTTTTTTCAATCTGGCAACAGGCTTCTAGGCAAATTAATTTTATTCTCTTTAATGACCCAAACTTATTTTATATTAGATGGTTTCTTAATTTAGCTTTGAAAAATGAAAAATAGTTATGAAAACTGGACCTCATTAGGGAAAATAATATTGCTCTGTTTTGTAAATCATCTGTGCCATCCTAAGCCTAGATATTTTCTTCTTGCTTTTCTTATTTTTTAAATGTAAAGATGAACAAAGAAATGATGTTTGCTCTATTTGCTGAACCCAGATGAACTAACATGTACATTTCAAAAAGGTTTTATGTTAGAACTGGACACTTGCCTTTTTGTCTTTTATTCCAAACTGCAAGCTACATCTGCCCCTGCCAGCTGGAGGGGAGGTTAAGAGGTGCTGGCATGACAAAGTAAACCTGCCATAAGCTACCTGTCTTATTGTTTCAGGTTTTCACCTGGCCCACCACTGTCCTGAGGAGGCATTATTCTTAACTGCTCTCCAAAGTGAGCTGCAAAATGCTCCTGGACCTTGTTCCTTCATGTTAAAGTTCCATCCTAAATGAAGTTGGCAGCTGTTTTCGCCTAGCGTTCATGTACCTGCACAGTTTCCTTCCTGATTGAATTCCTGTACAATCCCCCAGGACAAGGATAGTGTGCAAACCAACGCTGACCAGACTGCTAGCCCCTGGTTAAGAGTAAGATGTTTACCCTGCAAACAGGCAACAGCCCAGTCTGCTTCTGTGCTCTAAAACGTCGTAGGAAGAGAAAAATACTATTGGGAAGCCAATGCTGGGTGTCTACCCTGAATGTGCAAGTCTCTCTCTCTCTCTCTCTCTCCTCCCTGCTTCTTCTTTCTCGTCTCCCTCCACCCTCAGAAATTAGATAAACAAATACTATTTTAATTTAAAAATCCACTCTACTCTTTAACAAAGAGGTTGCCAATTCAATTTTGGGCTTGTTTATGATAATTATAACTATTTAACAATTATTTCAACCTTAAACAAGTCTTGTTTATGGTCAGTTTAGTTAGATGGAGCATGGTGATTTGAGGCCAAGGTCAAGAATTCGATCCCTGTCTGGGCCGGTTGTTTTCCCTCTTTAAGAGAGTCATAGTATTCCTCTAAAATTCATCAAATGTCCTAACCATGTGTGGCTTTAGTCACAGAGTTAGCAGAAAAGAGAGTGGCAAGGTTTCAGAGTCTATCAAAACTGGGGGAAAAAGGACAAAGGGTATGAATGTTAATTGTCAGTTGGTGCTATGATCTTTATGTACTAAACGCAACACTTTCATAGATTGAAAAACCAATTAAACCAATTTTTGTGTCCACACCAAAGCTTCTTTCATCATTACCAGAATTAGGACCAATTTCACTTGATGATATGAAGTTATGATATAAGTAAGCAGGAAATGACCTCAATCTTTTTCTCAGTACCTGCTGCCAGGTGCTCAGCTAGGAGGAAGTCCAACGTGGGAGAAAGGGGTTTATCTAATGAGTTCAGGCAGAACTCGAGAGCTAGCTGTAGGAGTGGCTTCATCGCATGCCTTCTATATAGTAAAGAGGTAATTTGGGGGAAATAGACTAACGGAAAGCTCATCTTCCAAACCTGGGTTGTTGTAGAGAGACTTTCAACTCATCTTAGTATAGGGGTTTTAACTGCACGCCATCCTAAATCTACTCCCTATGGAAAAAACAAACAAACAAAAAACCCTTCAATATAAAGCTCCTGAAAGCTGGGGGACCTCATAACCTACTTTGTAAGAAGTCTGTACCCATATCTATTAGACAAAATTTATTTCAGCCCTTTTAAATTGTTATTCTTCCAAAGGACAGCCCCCACACTGATCCACAGGTCTCCTTTCTGCACGCTGGAAGCCACTGTGCTGTGAGCTGTGGTCAAGGTTCGTGGCTCAGGACTACATCAGCCTGTTTTTTAGCTCCCCGTTGCCTTCCGTGATGAATTCCTCATCTTCTCCAGCCCACTGTGTTGAATTCTCTTGAGGACCGGATGACTTGTGGAAACTGTTGGGCTTTTGGCACAAACCCATTGACCTATCATTAACCCAGGATTTGCTAGTCCTAAATCAGCATCTCTCCACATCTTCCCCATAGTAATGACATTAATTCAAACTTGAAATGACAGTTTTAATATTCTAAAAATTGGAGACTTCTATGGGAAGGGTTACATTTTAAAAAAGTTAAATATGTCTTTACTTGTCACTGGACCAGTGCTTTATCATATGACATTTTGTTTGCTATTCTCTCTTTTTATAAGCTGGGGGCATGTTTGATCTGTCCAGTACTAAATCTTGGAAGCAGTTGTTTTTCTCCTCTGATTGTGTGTGTGTCTGTATATGTCTCTGCCACAATGGCCGTCCCATTGTGCTGGTGCCAGGCTCCCACCAGGAGATTACAGCCTTGCTAAGCCTGGGGTTGTGGAAATGAAAACAGTAAAAAAGTACAATAAAATAACAAAAGATGCACAGTTAAATTCAATGACTTACTGCTGATGGCTTTTAGCTCACTGGTGAGAGCAACCTGATTTTCTTGTTTCACTTTTATTCTCCCTGTCTTGGAGTTCACTTACTGGAGACTGATTCTTGCCATACGAAAATTGCAGGCATAGTCACAAAAAGGAAGCTAAAAGACAAGAAGATTTTTCTTGTTTCTAAAATTTTGTCATTAACATGTCTGAATTGAGTCTTCACATTATACAAACTCACCTTCATTATTTTTGTTAGGTTTGAAAATCAGTTTAATGATAAAAAATATATTTCTAATTTATCATTGCAGATTTTTGTTAAAATAGCAGTATTGCGTGCTTTCCTCACACTGCAGAAGCAGGACCTAGAACTCCTAAAATACTTGTTTGAGAGGTAAATACATAATTAAGTATGTGCTTTTTTTTTTTTTATTCTGTTTTTTGAAACAATGTGACTTTATTGAGCTAGGTCTACATGATTCCTGAACAATGGCACAAAAAGTAGAAGCTTCAATAAATCAAAACATTGCTTTAGCTAGGTTCCCTCATTAAATGTTGTAACATAACTATTACAGCCTTGTATGTTTGTCAACCTTGCTTTGCTGGTTCATATGACTCCTGGTGTACTGGCAGCTTGTAAGTGGTTTAAGAGACTGGAAGTTGTCACGTAGTTCATTTTCCCGCCTTTTTCCATTGTCAAGTTAAACAGAGCTTTAGGCATCTCTCCTTTCCCACCCCAGGTGAAATGCACCTTGTCCCTTCCAGAGCTGATCCTACCCCTTCTTATGTTCTTGAAGATTAGACTCTATCAGTTCCTCTATTTACACATCGAATGCCTCTAATTCCAAAAACAAAGCAAACACACACATCCCCACACGTGGGTGACTTCTCAAGCAGCTGCCTTCCTTGCTTCTCTCATTCCTTCAGCATCGATTTTCTTACACAAGTATTTCATGGACCCATGTCCACCTACTCGTCACAGGCCACTCGACCCCTGCATCTGGTGCCTGCCCACCCCCGGTTCTTCTGCTGCTGCCTCTGTCATCGCTGATGGCCTTCCAGCCACCAAATCCATTCATCTTTTCTCAGGCCTCCTATCCTTCAACTCTTTGTTGTATTTAACACTGTATTTCCCTCCTGGCACCTTCTTGTCACTAAGCTTTCATGACTCTGTACGTGCTGAATTTCTCCCCATTTCTTAGACAACATTTTGTTTCCTAATTGCTAGCATCTGTCCTCATTCTTCCATGAGGTGGGTTTCAAAGCTTATGTCTACGTATATAACACCCAATGCTACAGTCTTGACCTCTCTTCTAATTTCCAATAATACTTCAAAATGCTCATCAAAGCCACCTGGTTATGCTGCCTGAACTTCAACATGCCCCTTTTTCAAACAGTTTTCTTATTTACCTTTCTAAGCGATCACCCCTGACTATTATGTTGTTAATGGCCTGCCCTTTACTCCAACATCCACACTAAATAAATCTCCAGGTCATCTTTGACTGCCTCTTTCTCATTCAGTCTTACAGCTTGCAGAATGTGTGAACTGTACAATATATATTCCATCAGAATTGCAGTGCTGTTCGTTAGACAATGCTGATCCCATGTTTATTCTACGAATGAGGAGCTGGAGACCCATGGTGTCACCTCAGCTTTGTTCAATGCACCCTCACCCTATTGCATAGGGAGTAACTCCATAACTCGGCAGTTGGGGTCTTCCCCCAGCCAGCCTCAGCATAGGTGCTGCACACACTATTTTAATGCCACTTGCTCATTCTGAAGAGTTTTGCACAGGTTGCACAGCACTGGCAGGTTTTCCCCACCAAGGTCTCTGAAGAACAGTTTTTAGATGAACTGTGATATACAGTAGCCCGAGGGCAGCTATACTGAGAGAAATGTGGTAATTGGATTAACCACCACACAGCACTGGCAGGTTTTCCCCACCAAGGTCTCTGAAGAACAGTTTTTAGATGAATTGTGATATACAGTAGCCCGAGGGCAGCTATACTGAGAGAAATGTGGTAATTGGATTAACCACCTTGATTTGGACAGATGATCTTTTTCTCCCCTAAATTTAGCCTTAAGCACTATCTACTGGCTGATCCTTTAAAAGAGGGGTAAAAAAAGAACAACAAATGAGAATAGTAATTGGCTAATTTTGCATGTCAAATTTCTACAAAAACGAGTCCAGATTTTGAAGTATAACCAAAGTACCTAGAAGCAGTAAAGGATCAGCATACCATAACACCTGCAGACCTACAAACAGATATCTTGTAATTATTAGAACATATAGACAGCTTTGGAAATTGTAGCTAATAATAATACATACAGCCTTGCAACCGGGTATCAAACGATATAGATCTTAGGATTGTATTCTTATGACAAAATGGATTTCTTCACCTAATGTGTTATTTCTAAATTACACATTTTAGAAATACTGTGCAGTCGAATAATTGTTTTATAAAATTTGAAGTATAACATTTGGTGTTCTTTTGATAAATATGCAATTTTCCGTGCAAAAGGTCAATCCACAGGTAATTTTTTGAGCACTTACAATGTGCAAGGCATCAGATGAGATAAGGGGAGAGGCTCGGGCTAATCAAGTGTGGGGCTTCAGAGAGAAGTGGTGAGGAATCATAAGCACACGGCTGCCTGAACTGGGAATATCAGGGCAGTCATCGCCTTTCCGTTGTCTGGTACTGCTGTTACTCCCCTAAATCTTTTTCCTACGGGGGGAATAAAGTGAGATTAAATTAAAAAGTATTATGGCAGTGGAGAAAATTTAAAACGAATATAATGAAATGAGGTAGCCTTGTCTTCCCCCAAACTTTGGTATATTGGGGTGCCCCCATCAGATGGACCAGTTTACTCTATTAGCTAATATGACTAGTTTGACAAATTAGCTTGCGGGCTTCCATTTCCAGAGCTGTCAGATGTACGATACTCCCCAGGCTGTTGCTGTTTATATAAAGGGTTATATAACATGATCCTGAAACAGGATGACATTCACTAGGTAACTTGTCTGTCTCTCCTGGATTAGTAGAATAATGCTAGTGTTTTCCACCGACAGGAGAAACCTGGCCAAGACTAATAGTCAAAAGGAACTTTCTGTGCAGCTTAGCAGCTTCAGTCCATGTTGAGCAAGGAATTCCCTGAAATGTAGATTATAATTGTTCTTTTGTTCATATAGTGTTTTACTTTTTCACTAACATAGCTGCTATTCCTGAGTAGAGATGGTAGTGGCCTTAAAAATAAGGGGATGATAGTAAAAGGAAAAAAGCAATCGGAATGATAGCAAATGCACAGTGATACCGAGTGAGTGATTGCACAGTGCTTGCTCGTAGAGACGAATGCACCATCCTGCTTTGCATTAGCATATTGTCACTGCACAGCATGAGAGAGCTCAAAGGGACCTGTGGGCACCCCAAGTCTCTGTGTAGCAAAGTAAAGCATGAAGAATCATTTGCAGACACAGGCGGCTCTTGGCTGTCCACTCAGATGAAGTGTAGCAGTAACTCGGAGAAAAAAAGAGAATGGATAATAGCCTTCTGACTGTTCAAAAATATATATTGAATTGCAAACATCTTTTTCATCATTCTTGGTGCTTATTTCCATTCCATCTCTGACCAGGCCCTACATTTAAAGACCAAAGAAGGCCTATAGTAATAATGGTGATTCCAGAGGAGAGGGTCTGGGGAGCCCAATAGCTGGCCTCAACCCAGACTGTCCCCTATCAGGTTCATGACTCCACCACAGGAAAGAAATCAAGAGCAGAGTCACAGTAGAAAGTGACAACAGGTTTAATGTAAAGAATGAGAAATACAGACTTCACAGGGAAAGTGTAGCCTAGCTCCAGTGACTGAGCACCTGCTGCAACAAGTTTATACAGAAGTAAGAAATACACACTTCACAGACAAAGTCTGGGCTGCTTGAGAGTGAGCACAGTCTCCTAAAGGCAAGTTTGATTCAAAAAGTAAGAAATACATACCTTAGGGAAAATGGGGGCTGGCTCTAGAGAGAGCGAGCAGCAGTCCCACCTTCTACCAGAATCCAGCTTTTATAGTTTTGTTATCTATACGTATTCATGCTATCTAATGAATATTCAGTAAGGGGGGGGTTCCCAGTTATGTAACCTAGTCTTGCACATGTTCAGTTGGTCTCTTTTAGAACATGCTCATTGGTCAAATTTCACCACGTGTACCAAAGATATTCAGATCTATTAGGTGCTCTCTAGTACCTCCAGTGCAAGGTCATTCAAGGGATAAACTTTTTACTGAGCATGCTCAGCCAATGAGATTACATATGTCTGCCCCCTGTGGTCCCAATCTCCATGTGCTGGTGCCAAAAATAGGTGCTACAGGCCACCATAGTTTAGGACTCAGAAGCAAGACTTGAGTCCTAGGGGAATGGCCTGAAACCCGATCCCATGGGAAATGAGCACCCCCCCATCTCAATGAGTCCTGGTTCTCTTCACCTCATTGCCTGGAAAATAATCTGTAGATGATTGAGAATTGACTAACTGCATGTCCAAATGCATATCGTGTTGTACTGGGCGAGAATTATCTAAATTTATTGTCTAAACGTTTAACTCAAGTAATATCAAATTTATTTACTACTTCTATTCATATTTGATGATAAAGTTTCTGGGGACCCCCCTACCCCCCTTAAATGAGAGACAGAA
>NW_007729794.1:112744-114325 GCF_000696425.1 Galeopterus variegatus | reverse complement strand
CCCCCCATCTCAATGAGTCCTGGTTCTCTTCACCTCATTGCCTGGAAAATAATCTGTAGATGATTGAGAATTGACTAACTGCATGTCCAAATGCATATCGTGTTGTACTGGGCGAGAATTATCTAAATTTATTGTCTAAACGTTTAACTCAAGTAATATCAAATTTATTTACTACTTCTATTCATATTTGATGATAAAGTTTCTGGGGACCCCCCTACCCCCCTTAAATGAGAGACAGAAAAAAACCCTTGTTTTCCCCAGAGCTCTTTCTCCTCAGGCTGCATTTGTAAAAGCAAGTTTAGATTAGATAATTTTAGTTCTTTATGTGAAGCTATTTTTAAATGTAATTTTTGCTAATAATGCAATTAGTTGTGTTTTTTGCATAATTTGCAATAAGGTGTTGAAGTTTAGGAAGCTTCATTTTATTTTAATTAACAACTGATCAGTAATAATAACCAAGCTGCTGCTAGCATACCAGCTTTAACTCTTTAAAAAAATGCACCAGACACATAACTTCTCTCCCTCCTTCCCCTGCCCCCTTAGAAATATTTAATAAGAATGCTGTGTATAAAATTACCCTGTTGGAGAGAACGGGAGCTGCATCTCAATATAGATCGTAGTGGAAAATCACTCAAATTGTATGATGTGTTCCCTCCCCCAACCTCTCATCTTCCCCCGTCCTTCCTCTCCTCCCCCCACTCTTTTCCAGTCGTCTGTCTCATAGTTTAGTTGCAGGGGGAGGGCGTGTGCACAGCGTTGGGGATATTATGACATTTCAGTTTATTGTTCCTAACAATTCCTTTGCACATTCCATTAGCACATTATTTATAGCTTCATAAAATACTCCTCTTCTTTTTCTTCTAACAATATCCTAGTATCTCTGATGATAATACTATCTGAGGATTGAACTGTTATTTTTAACAAATCTATTCCATAAGTTGATTCTTCATTGGCTGCCTCTATTCAGCATCCCTCCTGTCACACTGAAAAGTCTGCCCACAAATCCTCTCAAGAGACACGGCGCAAATCTAGCAGTTGAAAAAAGTCTGAGACAGGCTTGGAGCCCAGATCCTACATCTTACAACCTGCACTTTCCAGGGCTGCAGAGAGTCCTGAGCTCCAGTCTCTTGCATAAACAAGACTTCCTAGAAGTCATCACTGCATAACTCCTCATAAGCTTACACCTGATAAGCCTCTCAAACCAAGAGGGCTGTGTTTTCCCTAATAAATTCCTTTTTGAACCCACTTGTTAGTCAAGTGTTGTGCACACTAACTACAGAAAGGACCCTGTGTCGTGGGCATAAATTACTCTTCGGTGCCACTGTCTCTGAGCACCCCCCAGTTATGGATTACTTCGTTCTCGACTTGACAGGAACATAATTAGAACTGTTGATGAAATCTACCAAATTGTTCCTCCGTGGCCTCAGTGGTTAGGAAATTTGGCTGAGTCGTATTTGTCACCGATGGGGAGGCTCTAAACACTTCATATTAACTACGTTATTAATGTGCCCTCTAATCTGCCCATGAATTGGTAACACTCGAAGCGAGCCAGGCCCTAATGGCACCTTGCGATGAATACAT
>NW_007729794.1:109635-111858 GCF_000696425.1 Galeopterus variegatus | reverse complement strand
TGTAGGGCTGCATGAAAAGTTTCAGCAGGAGATGTTAATAAAATTCCTGTGTGTGTGTGTGTGTGTGTGTGTGTGTGTGTGTGTGTGCTGTCAGCACATGGGTGCTTTCATCTCAAAACATGGCTTTGTTTAGGCCGTTACTGATAGCACAGTTTGTGCATTATCGAGTTTGCTATTTTAGCCACTGCTTAATCTCATAAATCCCCTTTTAAGGTGAGAAGGCGGTGAAGTACTCTGGTTGAGAACATGGCTTTTGGGGTGAGGCAGGCCTGGGTTGAAATCCTAGCTTCTGCGATTCTTAACTACAGGCTTCTTAAACATGTTACTTAACCTTGTTGTGCCTCATTTCCCATCAGTGACATGGGAATAATTATATCTACCTTATGGGGTTGTTGTAAGGAATCAAATGAAAACATCTCTGAGGGAATTTAGCCCTGTGTCTGTTCAGTGGCCAGTGAATGGTCTGTGGTGATGATGGTGATGATGGTTAACAGCGGCCTCACCCTCCTGTCATCAGAGATTTCTGCTTGTCTCTGTGTGTATGTGAGTGTGTTCACAGACACGCTCTGGGATGGCAGGAGCTCTAGTGTTCTTCAAGTCATGATTATGGTATTAGAGCAAGAATAAACTTCACGGGTTGACAAAGGTTGTATACATAATTCCACAGTCATCCCAACAATGTGGTTCATACATAAAGTAATATCAGGTAACATGGTTTCCACCTGCCTCTGCACGCCTTCCTTCGAGAAAGGAAGTGCTTTTCGAAAAGAACCCAACCAACCAAATAAACAAACAGACAGGTAAATAAGTCTATACATTAATGTATTTTTAGAGTCTTAAACCCAAACCAAATATACTCCTTGCTTTCAATCCTTAAATTTGCAGAATATACATGTAAAATTTGGCTCTTTAACAAGACTACTCTA
Organism: Galeopterus variegatus; assembly: GCF_000696425.1. Taxonomy (NCBI): domain Eukaryota; kingdom Metazoa; phylum Chordata; class Mammalia; order Dermoptera; family Cynocephalidae; genus Galeopterus; species Galeopterus variegatus. Next base: position 110,932 of record NW_007729794.1, on the reverse strand, counting down.
AGGTATCACAAGAATCCATTTCCTTCATAGCTGAGAAGCCTTTGAAGGTCCCAGGCTCCAGACCAACTCTCCTTCTTCTAGAAAATAACCCCCGAGTGCAAGCCCTGGTCCTTTCTTGGGCATGAGAGATATTCAGTCATCGCTGGTTTCAACCAGGAGTTATGTTTTCAGCTGGGAATGGTGAACAATGAAACAATGAACCGGTTTGTGTTGGCACAATAGTAAGAGCTAGAGATGTAAAGAGAATTCAGTAGTTCATAACTCTTCTTGATTCTGTCTGCCCAGTTTCCAGCCTGGGAAATTCTGCGCATCTTTCAAGGCCCGAATTCAAATGCCACCTTATGCATAAAGTCTTTCTTGATTCTGGCTCTATTTGGAATGAACCTTGCCCTTCCCCAGTTTCCCTCGGCATTTAACTGGTATTGGGGTTATTTATATGGATATATTGGGACCTACTTGATTGTGAGTGACCAAGTCTTATTTACCTTTCATGTTCTCCAACATCATACTTGACACTGTACACACAGTTGTGTACACTTTCATTCATGTATTCAGTTGACCAACTGGTGAGACAGAACACACACTTAACACATAAATTTAAGAAGGTCTGAATGTCAAATGGCTTACTTATATGAAATAAGTCCTATATTCATCAAGAGGGAAAAAATTATGGAGGACTAGGAAAATGTTAAGAAACTTCACTCATAGGTACTGACAGCTTAATCTTCTAAAATAAAAGATTAAAATAGTTGTTATTTGAGCATGGACACATAAACCTATATCCCATTGTTTTTCATATCTTTAACAAGGACCTGAGCGTCGTCTCTGTGTGCGTGTTCCATAGGAATGATCCTTCGTGCTGTGTATATGTCCCTAACCATGGTGGACACCAGTGGGTTGACAAATGTTCACTGAGATGTGTGCCATGATCAACTATTATAAGTGCAATGTAGACTAGCACGATGAGTTAGTCAAAGAGAAAGGGTAAAAGACGAGCCACTGATGAGAGGACGTCATTCTTTACACGTAGGCTGCAGCATCATTGAAAACATAGTAAAAAAAAGTTATTGATCACTGACATATATAGCCTTTGGTATCACCTGTTAATTAGGCATGAAAAAATTTTAAAATTCTAACTTTTTTATGACCAGTTGACCTTTTTGGGTTAATGCACTGTGCCTGGGTTTTCTACTTATAGAAAATGCAAATGTTAATATGTGTAGAGACAACAGGCAGTCTCTAAAATATTAAAGAAAAGAGCTTGGGGTGTGTGTGTGTGCACATGTGTATGTGAGTT
>NW_007729794.1:88737-108314 GCF_000696425.1 Galeopterus variegatus | reverse complement strand
TTCTGATATAGTTGGGAAGCAGAGAAAAGCTTAAAATTCTCTCAGGAAAATTCTGCCTTGACTGTAAACACTGAAGGTCCCTTCACTTGATCAATTGATTATTACAGAGCTTTTTAAGACCTTCTAGAACCAAAGTTTGGAGGAACAATTTCAAATTTCTTTCTGAACCAAGGGCCAGAGCAATAATAATATCATCCTACTAAAGACTCTGGGATTGAATATGAAATTGGAATTTATATAGTATGGTCTAAAATTAAGAGCAAGACCATTAGACTAAAAAAGATTAAGTCCCTTACCCCCAGTGTCATTGGTTGAAAAGTTTTTCTGTAAAATGGGGTCAACAGTATCCACTTGGGAAACTTATTAATATAGGGATGAAATTAAATTGGGAAATGTTTATAAAGCAATAGCACATGATATCCAATAATATTCTAAAAATACAATAGCTTTATTGTCATTAACCTCTGCTTATCAAATATCTTGACTTCTGAGCAAGTTGTAAACTGTGTTCGATATGGCTAGGGAGCCTAGATCACACAGCAAGCACTCAAAGCTCAAGGTCAGTGGGTAGACCAGCCCTCATTATCCCACACTGTGTGCTTGCTCTTGATACTGCATTTCATCATACCATTTGTTTGTATGTCCAAATAAGTGTATTATATTAGAGTTGTACCTTTAGCCAACATGCATTGATGTACTGATTATGAACTGTCTGTATGTCGCTTTGCATGTGTGTGCTTTTCCCGTAAACAATTTGCTTGGATCATAGTGACTTGGGCACTTTATCATTACAACTTACCTTTTGTTTGTTCGTTTGGTTTAGTTTTTATTTGTTTATTTATTATTTTATCAATATGCAATGTAGTTGATTTTTGTGTCCCTTTACAATTTACTCCCTTCCCCTCCCTCTCCCCACTCCCACACATCAACTTCATATCTGTTCACTTGTCTTAACAAGTTCAAAGAATTGTTAACGTTGTGTCTTCTTCCCTGCCTGCCCCCCATTTGTTTGTGTATTTATTTATTTATTTTTAGCTCCAACAAATAAGTGAGAACACGTGGTATATTAATATAATTCTCTCTAGGTCCTTCTATGTTGCTGCAAATGGTAGTATTTCATTCTTTTTTATAGCAGAGTAGAATTCCATTGTGTAGATATAACACATTTTCCATATCCACTCATCTGATGATGGACATTTGGGCTGTTTCCAACTCTTGGCTCTTGTAAATAGTGCTTCAGTAAACAATGGAGTACAAGTGTCCCTTCGACATGATGATTTCCATTCCTCTGGGTATATTCCCAGCAGTGGAATAGCTGTGTCATATGGTAGATTTATCTGTGATTGTTTGAGGAACCTCCAAACTATTTTCCATAAACTCTGCAACATTTTGCAGTCTCACAATCAGTCTATGAGGGTTTCTTTTTCTCTGCAACATCCCAGCATTTATCATTCACACTCTTTTGGATATTACCTATCCTTACTGAAGTGAGATAGTATCTCAGTGTGGTTTTGATTTGCATTTCCCGAATGCTGAGTGATGTTGAGCATATTTTCATCTGTCTGTTGGCCATTTGTATATCTTCCTTTGAGAAATACCTATTCAGCTCCTTTGCCCATTTTTTAATTGGGTTACTTGTTTTTTTGCTGTAAAGTTGTTTGAGTTCCTTGTATATTCTGGATATTAATTCTTTGTCGGATGTACATTTTGCAAATATTTTTTCCCACTCTGTTGGTTGTCTTTTAACTCCATTAATTTTTTCTTTTGCTGTGCAGAAGCTTTTTAGTTTGATATAATCACATTTATTCATTTTTCCTTTGGTTGCCTTTGCTTTTGCAGTCGTATTCAAGAAGTCTATGCCCAATCCTACTTTCTGAAGTGTTTCCCTTATGTTTTCTTTAAGGAGTTTTATTGTTTCAGGGTGTATATTTAATTCTTTAATAGATTTTGAGTTGATTTTGGTATATGGTAAGGTGTATGGGTCTAGTATCATTCTCCTCAATATGGATATTAAGTTTTCCCAGCACCATTTGCTGAAGAGGCAGTCTCTTCCCCAGTGCATAGACTTGGTGCCTTTGTCAAAGATTGGATTGCTGTAGGTTTATGGGTTGATTTTTGGATTCTCTATTCTATTCCATTGGTCCGTGTGTCTGCTTTTATGCCAGTACCATGCTGTTTTGGTTATTATACCTTTGTACTGTAGTTTAAAGTCAGGTAGTGCTATACCTCCAGCTTTATTTTATTTATTTATTTATTTGCTCAGAATTGCTTTGGCTATTCATGGCCTTTTGTTATTCCATATAAATGTCTGGATAGTTTTTTCTATTTCTGAGAAAAATGTCATTGGAATTTTGATGGGGATTGTATTGAATTTGTAGATCACTTTGGGTAGTATGGACATTTTCACAATGTTAATTCTTCTAATCCAAGAGCATGGGCTATCTTTCCATCTCTTTAATTTCTCTTTAATTTCTCTCAACAGTGGTTTGTAGTTCTCATTGTAGAGATTTTTCACATCATTGGTTAACTTTATTCTAAGTATTTTATTTTTTTGGTGGCTATTGTGAATGGGCTAGCTTCCTTGATTTCTTTTTCTGTGTGTTCACTGTTGGAGTATAGAAATGCTATTGATTTTTGCGTGTTGATTTTGTATCCTGCAACTTTGCTGAAATCATTTATCAACTCTAAGAGTTTTTTTGTAGAGGCTTTAGGCTGTTTGATATATAGGATCATGTCATCTGCAAAGAGGGACAGTTTGACTTCATCTTTTCCAATCTGGATGCCTTTTATTTCCTCCTCTTCCCTGATTGCCCTGGCTAGTACTTCGAACACTATGTTGATTGAGTAGGAGTGGTGAGAGTGGGTATCCTTGACAAGTTTCTGTCCCTGTTCAAGATGATATTGGCAGTGGGCTCATCATATGTGGCTTTAATTACGTTGAGATACTTTCCATCTATACCTAATTTGTAGAGAGTCTTTATCATGAATGAATGTTGAATTTTGTCAAATGCTTTTCAGCATCTATAGAGATGATCATATAGTCCTTGGGTTTGATTTTATTGATATGGTGTATCACATTTATTGATTTGTGAATGTTGAACCAACCTTGCATCCCTGGGATGAATCCTACTTGATCATGGTGTATAATTTTGTATATGTGTTACTGTATTCTTTTATCTAGTATTTTATTGAGGATTTTTGCATCTATATTCATCAAGGATATTGTCCTGTAGTTTTCGTTTTTTGTTGTATCATTGTCTGGTTTTGGTATCAGGGTGATGTTTGCTTCATAGAATGAGTTTGGGAGAATTGCCTCTGTTTCAATCTTTTGGAATAGTTTGTAGAGAATTGGTATCTAAAACTTAGTTTAAATTCAAAATAACTCTACCTGCCCTTTCTTTACATCTCAGCATATGAGAATTTTTAGGTAAACCTTGCTGCCCTCCTAGTTTTATTAGTGAGCATCTTGAGTGGGAGTTTACGTTCCCAACTGGATACTACAGAGTCAATACCAATTGACCCTTTTTTTTTTTCCCCCTTTCTTTACATCTCAGCATATGAGAATTTTTAGGTAAACCTTGCTGCCCTCCTAGTTTTGTTAGTGAGCATCTTGAGTGGGAGTTTACGTTCCCAACTGGATACTACAGAGTCAATACCAATTGACCCTTTTTTTTTTTTTTCCCCTTTTGTCTTTTTTTGTGACCGGCAACGGATCGCAACCCTCGGTGTTGCTCCCGCACCTCGCTCAGCCAGTGAGCGGCCGGTCTGTATGTGGGATCCGAACCCTCGGCGGGAGCGCTGCCGCACTTCCCAAGCGGCGCACTGTAGCAGTGCGCCACCGGGCCGGCCCCCATTTGACCCTTTAACTCAGACAATAGGTTGACATCATTGGTTGAAAAGTTTTTGCCACAGAAGAACTAACAGGTGTAGTTTATATCTGGGGATTTAGGAAGTGACAGGAGGTTCATCTGCCTACATCTATATACTTCCAGTACTGCAGGGGTGAGGATACCCTATTGCTATGTTTGCAGGAGGACCTTTTTGGGATGTTGGTGCCAAGGAGTCATTCTTAGTCTAAAAAGCTTTGTAGAGTGTAAGTGACCTCAACTTGTTTGGAGCCCAAGGTTGCCCAGCTAACCAATACATGCACTTCCAGCATCAATAGGAACCAAACTTATTTGTCTCATGCATTTATTAACTTATTTCTCTCCCATTTAGGTTATAATGACTTAAATATAACTTAGAGCCTACTATGTCAGATTTTCTAGCTGTCCTTCCCTTTTCCCAGCATCTGAAATATTGCTAATGAACTCAAAGGTCTGATTTCCCTTATGATGGCAGGTTGTGTTTGCAAAGCTCCTCACAATTTATCTTTGACTGCATTATCCCAGTGGACACTTACAACAACCCAGTGTGGATATAATTATACACATTTTCCTGTTTTCTTTTTTATGATGAGAACATTTAAGCAATATTTAGATCTATAACCCATAAATGATGAAGCTGAGTCCCAAATATTGTTCCTCTGAGGCTCAGGCCAGTGATTTCTCCATTCCAACCTTGCCTTAAGGGGCGGGAAGGATGTGGAAGGACTAGTCTACAGGTCTAGAAGCTTTCAGAACTGACCTGTAGAGGTAAGGACACCTGTATTTCCTGAACACTTTGTCATAAGGAAGGGAAGAGGACCCACTATTACTATCATAATTTCATTGTGTGGGGCCACAACCTGATGGCAAAAAGAGGCTCTCAAAAGAAGCAAATAGATACATCAAGTTATCAAAGACAGGTCTGTATGGCACTGTGACATGTTCTATAGATTACTGACCTCCTGATCTAGTACATTCTTTGTCTTCAAGCAAGACCACGTACAGACAGTGACTGTATGTTTCTTAAAGCATTGCTCTTCACTTAGTAAGGTGGGGCAGGTAGACAGCAAGCTCAAGACAGTTCATGGTTTGTCACTACCCATCTTCATTTCTCAGACAAAAATGGGCCACAAGTTTGCCATAATGAGATGCCAGTTTGGTAAGCTGGTGTGTGCCTTCAGCATTCCTTGTGTGGAGAATATGCTAATGGATGGTCCTGTTTGAAAGGATGGCTCACAGTTAATCATTAAAAGAAGTAGGCTTACCACTTCATAAACTCTAGGAAAGACTGTTTTCTTTTCTAAATACTTAAATTACTCATCCATTTTATGCAATAAAACCCAATTATAAGTTGTATGTCAGAGAATTTTAAAAACTATTCCCTGCAGGATCTACATTTTATCATTCAGTAGTTCACATTCCCTCTAATACTGGCTCAAAAAATAAAACAAAAAGAAATTAAAATACGGCAAGGCACTTACTTGACAAGACATTGGGCGCAGCTCCCCAACTCAGCCTTGAGGAATGTGGGAGAATGTCATTTTACAGCTTCTCTGGACTTCGCTCCATCGTTACATGTGGTTAATATCAGAAATGGGCTAAATAAGAGGAATGTCTTATTTAGTTGGAAACCTGTCCCCAAGTCCTGTAGAGTTCCAGCCATGTCCATTTTGTAAAGGGTGTATACAAAACAGACGTGTCTTTTATTGTAACAGATGGCAGTCGATCAAAAGATGTGAATATTACTTTAACACTTTCTGCACTATAAATTATAAAATCATAGGCAAGGTAGCCAGTAGAGGTTTTGGGATTTCCGTGAGAAATCTTTTTTAGTCTAATGCCTTGAATTCTGTAAAGAAAGCTTATATTCCCACCAGAAATCTGGTGGCTCTGACACTCTTGATGAGAAGTTAATGGATTAGGAAAACCTAAAAGTTGGGAAGAGCTAGGATTCAGCTTATCGTTCAGCCTAGAAGGGAAATGGAAATAAGGTTAAGTGGTTTAAATCTCTTTAAAAAATGAGTTTTATTTTGTGTTTGTCCTCTTGGCACTAAAGCAAAGCCTTATTTGAGCAGTAACTAAAGTAAAAATATGAAATTCCAAAGGAAGTACAAAGAGTGTTTCCCCAGAATCTCCTCTCCAGAAATCACCAGAGAAACATGCACTTAGTTTTTTCCTAAACATAAAGGAAACAGCACAAAGAACTCATTGCTTCCACTGGAGAGTATTTTATGCAATCTTATATGCAGCAGTACTACGACACTCTTAGTAGCTACTAACATAAATCCATCAATCGATTTCACCATTATAAGTATGTTAAATAATAGAAAATTGGCTATTATAGTTGAAAGGGGTCTTTGCATCCAGTCCTACTCCCTTCTTTTACAGATCTGAATATCTGGGGACAAGGGAGGATTTGTGACTTACACACGTTCTTGCAGATAATGGAAATACTGGGACTGAAATCCAGGTACCCTGATGTTAATCTAAGGTTGTCATAACAGGATTTTTCTCTGAAATACCTTTCAGTTTGGGAGGGAATCAAAAACCTAGAAGGCAGATCGAAGACCCTCTTACCTTTCTCTAATTCAGTAGGCTCATCTTAATGTCAACAAAAAAAAAAATTAAAGAAAGCAAAACTATTAGGTGACAGCATTATTTTTCAAACCTTGTCTCAAATCAAGACAGTGTCTTCTGTGTGGAGGCTAAATTAAGGCAAGCCTCTGGGTTGTGTGGCTTCTCAAACCTAGAAGGCAGATCGAAGACCCTCTTACCTTTCTCTAATTCAGTAGGCTCATCTTAATCTCAACAAAAAAAAAAATTAAAGAAAGCAAAACTATTAGGTGACAGCATTATTTTTCAAACCTTGTCTCAAATCAAGACAGTGTCTTCTCTGTGGAGGCTAAATTAAGGCAAGCCTCTGGGTTGTGTGGCTTCTCTGTAAATCTGGAAGACTGTATTAAGGTTCCAAATGATATTGAGATATGCTAACTAAAGTCCTACTTGTCAATAGCTCCTCTTGTTGGATATTTAAAGTTCAAGAGCTTTGTTTGCTTTAGTTAAGTGCTCTGAAGTGTTTCAACAGGCATTGGCCCATTTATATAAACAAAGGAAGGAACACACTGGTAATCCATGATACCCGGAAGCAGCCTGAGTCTGAGGAATAGCAGAAATCCTTGATAACTTAAAGATAAGCCTTCCACACACCGGCCTAATTCACGTTGTTAAACAACAGGTGTGTGCCAATGGGTTTGACTAGTTACTTCTTTAAGACCATGTTTCTTTCTTTAAATTTATTGATTTGTGAACATTTTGCTAAGAAACGCAATGACAACTTTGATACTGCAATTTGTTTTCAAGAGCTAAATTTTCTTTTGTTGTTGATCATCTCTTTTAAGTTGGAGACAGTTTTAGTTGGGTTTGTTAATAATTGGCTTTCTCCAAGTGTTAGTGATTTTGTATAGTTTATCATCCATTCAGACTTTTAGAGAATATTAGTATTTACATCTTCAGAAAACTCGATCTTAGAACAGTGACATTTTAAAGCTACTTGGGCACAGATGCATATCTACACATGGGCTGGACACAGTATGATTCTATGCATGGGCTGAAACCACCATCAAGTAATTTTATCTCAAACAATTCTGAAAAAATACATTCCCATCCTTACAGAGAGAGTTAGATGGTCCCAGTCTGAGACCCTGTGGTTTATCTATAATGCCAGAGTTTCCAAACGCTTAAAAGGTGGGTGTGTTCGTGACAAAGATCTAACTCCTGTTCTGCTTGGCCAGGTGGTGGAGAGTCTCTGCACAACATCAGCACCTGGAGGCCAGCAGCCTGAGCTTTGAGCCATAGGGACCGAGTTTAAAGCCCAGCTTTTGTCCGTGAGTAGCTGTGTGACACTGCACTGTAATAGTAAAATGGAGATAATACCACCTACCACAAAATGTCACTGTGAGACTCAAGTGAGATAATATTGAAAATAGGAATTTTCAATATTTGACCTCACAAAAAACCCACAACAATCTCAAATGGTTCATTTGAATGGGCAAAACATCTAGACTATTTCCCAGCAAAAGGAAAGTCCTACTAAATAGCAACTTCATAAAAGGGAGAGTGTGGTTGGAAGGAGGGAGGTCTGAATTTACTTGTGAGGGTAAAGCACACTCTGTCCTGGGAAGAGGGAGCAGGAAGGTAAGAGGGACGACAGCAGCCGCCACCAGTGGCTCCTCCTTCCAGATGTCTGCGACAGTTGTCCTGATGCTGGTGTATCCTTATTGTCTTAGACTTTTATATGAATTAACACGTGTATAGCTGAACCTATAAAATGAAGTCAGGCTCTACAAACTTTGTAATGCCATTTATTCACATTTTAGAAATAGTTTCAAACAAATTTCTGATCAATTATTATCAGCCTGCAAAGTCAGAGAAAGCAAAGTTTGTGAACAGTTACAAATATCAGGCAATTTACTAACCCTAACAAGTATGGGGGGATAATTACGAAGTCACTGTTGTGTGTGGGAGGCTTAAACCACATGTTGGATGTACTCAGGAAAGAATCTCAGAGCAGCTGAGCCACCTGCTTTGGGTTGAGACATCTTGGTTCACACAAGAACTCGAGAACACTCTTGAATTCTTGAATGAGTGCCTAGAGTCTAAAGGCTTACTAGTATGGGAATCTGAGCTGAAAAAAAAGATGATATCACGTTGTTGATAGGATCACTGTGTCATAATCAGGATTGAAGGCAGTTTGCTCTGATATAAGGCAGAGGGGGTGTAAGAAGACATTAGGCTTGTTTTTTCCTAAATGCACATCAGCTTTAATACGTTGCTTTTTTCTCTTTTCCTCTTGCCTTTCATCACTCCATATTTTGAGTATTTTTTTCCCTCAAGTTTTTTCATGTTTTTAAGGGGGAATGAAAGAATAAACTTAAAGTATTCAAGAAGGAATTGGATATTAATTGGATGAATTTTCAGCTTATCTTGACTCAAGAATGCACTGTGGGGGTTGGAAGGAAACAGTGACACATCACTGTTACGCAGATGACAAAGAGGGGTTGGCAGAGGATTTTAAGAAATGTAGTCTGAAATTGAAACCTTCCATAATGCTTTTCTTCCCATTTAAAATCTTTCCAGTTTCTGTTTCTATGCTTATTAAATTTGGATGTAGTGGCCTCTCTCCCCTGAAGTGGAGGGAGGATTTTTTTCTTCCCTCCCCTCCTCTGCCCTTTCATTTGTCACATGTCTTTGCATTGCTTGGCAATAATGGGAACTTTTATTTTAAAACTGTATTGTTTGTGTCTGCTCCATATCCTGTGAGGGTTTCCACTTTGCAGAGCTGAGCACTCTCTTCTGTGAGGGTCAGTGTTCGAGGTGGTGGAACAGGCTGGTCCCCTCCAAATTATTCTCTAAAAAGGTCTTACATCCCTCTGTGTGGGATTATTCATGGTAACTAACCATATTCCCAACTGGTAGAATTGGCTAATGTGAATAATGAGCTGAAGAATAGTGTGCATAGCTGAAATATAAACACTTCACAAAACTAGTTTCAATCAAGTCAATGACAATGACAAAACATTACTAAATACCCACTAAGTGTAAAGAGCTGTGATCAGTACTCCAAGAGAGGAAATAACGGGAAAGAAGACCCAGCCTTTGTCCTGAAGGGACTTAATCCCATGAAAGACATGCTTGTAAGGCGCAGCATCACACCACAAGGCAGAATGGGATTTGGGCCGTAAGAAATTTGCTGTCAACAGTAGCACAAGGGAGGGAAAATTCTTTTGGATGAATGGAAGAGAAAACCTCTTAAAGAAGGAGATAGATAGGAGACGTTAAAGAAGAAGAAGGCTTTTAAGTAGTTTCTGTTTTGTTGGTTTTCCTCCTTGTTAATAAGTGCTCATTAAAGAAAAGAATCAGAATATACGAACTGAAAGACAGTAATTTAAAAACACTACACCTGCTGGAACAGAGCTGTTATTAACTCAGCAATCAGAGCGTGGACTGAGAGGAAGGTGGACCGTGGCAGGGACTTTGCTGAACTGGGCGTCTGATGTCCACTGTGTCTTTTCTCTTTCCCAGAGTTTCAGGTGCTCTCCCAGAAGTACCCTTCCCCAAGCCAGGTGATGGTGCCCCATCCCTCTGTAATTTCCATTCCTTGTCACAATATTGAGGAATGCCTGATAGGCAACCTCATCTCTCTGCAAGGGAAAGTGAGTGAAGCAAAGATAAAATGCCAACCTTTAACGCTTCTTGTCAGTATTTAAATACAATATCGGGTGACAGTATCAATCCATTAATTGGTAATCGAATGATGAAAATATCATTTTATTTCCCCCATGAATGACAACTTTCCTTCTCCCCCAAAAGCAGTTTCAGGAGGTTTTAGTGAAATGAATAAATGTATTTCTTTTAACACTTTTGTTGTTTAAAAATGCTATTGTTTCATTTGAGGTGTGAGGAAATGTGCTAACCTTGTCATTGTTGGTGCAGCAGTGCAGAAATGATAACTGTATATACTTTTTTATATAAAAATAGGAGCAGGAAGGAGAGAGACAACTTATTTAAATCCTGAATACAGTCAGACCTCATATGCATTGTAAGAAAAAAAAAGCCCTAAAGAATTGCATATGGATTAGAGGGATGAATATTCTATTATTTCAGTCTGTTCTGCTGATCTTCTTATTGTGACTTTGTGCTTCAGAAATCTGCTAGGAATTTGGCTTTGCCGTAGTAGGCAGTAATTTTAAATGTGTATCAAGCACTTGATAGTGTATGATTTGCGTGCTGTTGCATTCCTATTCCCTAAATTTTCCACCAATTTATTACTTTTTTCATACTGTTTTAATATTTCAGGATGATGAATATATACAGCATCATTAAAGGTAAATAAAAAATGCATGAAATTAAAAAATGGAATATTAGATGTTTCTTTGCTATAATCCCTCGCCCAATAGGAATGAAATGTCTCTGTTCTGTCGAGTAATCCCCAAACATGATTAGGAACCTGGGAGTGTCCACACACCCCACATAATATTTGTATCATCTAAGCCTATTTATGTAAGGTTTGAGTAAAAGTTGTTATTAGAAGACCTATAAACCCATTTTACAATTCCGAAAGATATGCTTGCCTCTTAATCTTTTCTACCTTTATTATTTTTGCTGGCATTGATGACAATGTGTTCTTAATTCATTTTTCAGAATGCTCTTACTGTACACTTTTTCATACTTAGATGATACATGGGATATTCTATTGAAATTCATTTTTAAGACCAAGGATTGAGTTGAGCAGTTGATTTGCAATTTGTAGCTGTTTTTTTTTCAGTATTTGTAGGAAGGAAAATAGTTAGTTTCCTAAAGTCTTTGACATTATTTGATGTATGTCTAGGGCAAGTTTTTCCAAAGTATTTTCTATCTTAAGGAAGCCTGTTCTATATTGATCCACAATGCTCTGTGTTTTTTTATTGTTGTTATTTTTTTTTAAATAACAAGTTTGTACACTTTGATGCTTTGCTACAAAATTGTTTAAATTAGGTTGTGATTTTTCAACCAAAGAAGGCAGTGTTTTATAAAGATAATATCTGAATATAAAAAAGAACAAAGAAATGTTTCCTTTAAACCATGAGTAAGATAATGAAGCCTTGGGCCGGCCCGGTGGTGCACTGCTATAGTGCGCCGCTCGGGAAGCGCCGCCGAGGGTTCGGATCCCACATACAGACTGGTTCCCGCTCACTGGCTGAGCAAGGCACGGGAGCAGCACCGAGGGTTGCGATCCCGTTGCCGGTCCCGGTCCAGTACGGGGGCGACACTGAGGGTTGCAATCCATTGCCGGACACGGAAAAAAAAGACAAAAAAAAAAAAAAAAAGGAAATGAAGCCTTGATAGATGCCCCACATTACTTGTCTGAATTCTTTGGGAAGATGTTTTTCTTTATTAGCAAATCTTCAGTGTTTGCCCTTTTTGAAGCCTTCTTACTAGGGAGAAGTTTTTTTGAAAACATCTTAAAAGTCATATGTATGATAACTTTTTTTCTACCCTCCAGTTAGACTTTGGCAGATACCAGGCTTCTCTTAATCCAGTTCAGTTCTTTTAAATATGCAAACATTGATCTAACAATTGTATGTAAAAACTCTTGAATTTCAGGAAAGCTCAGTGTGCAACATTCGCAGTATTTTGCCAGATACATTAAAAGACTAGGGCATTTCTGAAAGTGTATTCTTTTACTGTAGCATTCCTTGTTTAGTGCTTATTTACCTTGGGCCTAAGCACAAAGGTATTATTTTACTATTAATTGCTTAACCAAAGTGGTGGGATATGAAGATTGATAGCTCTTTTTTTTTTGTCTTTTTTGTCTTTTTCCGTGTCCAGCAACGGATCGCAACCCTCAGTGTTGCCCCCGTACCGGACCAGGGACCGGCAACGGGATTGCAACCCTCGGTGCTGCTCCCGCGCCTCGCTCAGCCAGTGAGCGGGAACCGGTCTGTATGTGGGATCCGAACCCTTGGGCGGGAGCGCCGCCGCGCTTCCCAAGCGGCGCACTATCCAGTGTGCCACCGGGCCGGCCCCTGATAGCTCTTTTTTTAAATTGACAAATAAAATTGTATATATTTTTGTGTACAACATATTGTTTGAAATATATATACATTGTGGAATGGCTAAAACGAGGTAATTAGCATATGTATTACCTCACATACTTATTTTTTTTAACAGCCCTTGTTAAGCCCATTATGAGATGTGTTATGTATATATTTTTGTGTACAACATATTGTTTGAAATATATATACATTGTGGAATGGCTAAAATGAGGTAATTAGCATATGTATTACCTCACATACTTATTTTTTTTAACAGCCCTTGTTAAGCCCATTATGAGATGTGTTATTATCAAGTAAAAGTGATTTCTAATGAATACCCATGAATGAGATATATTTTAAGTTTTACACAGCACCCCAAAGATGAGATGTGGTCAGACCTTTTAAACCTTTGCCCCCATTTTGGCAAGTTAGTTCTGATGACTAAGGTTGAATCTTCGTTGTGAAAGAGACCTTCTGTTAACATCTTTGTAAGTCAAGTTCAAGTTGGCTTTTCCTACAAACAGCAGGTTTGAGGAGAGGCGTCACAGCATTGCTTCCTTACACTTTTGCAAGCATGCCGTTTGCTATGCATGCTGTCAGCAATCGTGTGCATTTTCCTCTGGAAGCCAGTTTGTGTGTGTGTGTTTCCCAATATGCAAAAAGAAAATGACACCGAGCAACATATGGCCGATAGACCCCTAGATGAACTTTACCCCTAGGAAGGCATTTAAGAGCTGGGGGTTGGGCAGGGGGGTTTTAAATAGTGCACACACACTTATGCTACAAAAATTAGCCAGTGAGCATGTGCTTTTGTAATGGTCCCGTGACAGCGCTGCTGCAGTGTGTTCGGTTCAGCGGAAATCTGAGCCTCCCTCCACCAGCTGCACTGAACCCAAAACAAATGTCCTGGGTTCAGTTGGCAGATAAAGCACCGCTGTGTCACAATTGCAGAATGTGGGGGCTACCAGGTGCAGCAAAGCCAAGGAGGCCTGAGCCTGGGTGGTCCTCTTCCCGAGGCAAGTGACACAGAGCCCAAGAGGAGAGGGAAAATCTGGGCCACTATTTTGGAATTTTCTGTATTAGGTGTGTTGTATGTCCCATTGCTCAAACCCTTCCAGATAATACTGAAGCCAACAATATAGAGAACAGTGCTGTCTAAGGGTTAGAACTCAGCCTTTGCAGTCCATGCCCAGCCGTGTAACCTTTGGCCATTTACTTAGCATCTCTGTACCTCAGTTACCTTTTTTGTAAAATTAGAATAATAATATTATGTACTTCAAAGGATTAAACAAGGTAATCCTTTTCAAGCTCTTAGCTCTGTGCCTGGCACATAGTCAGCATTGAACAATATTACCACTGTGAATCTCTCATTTGTGGTATGTGCAATGCTTTCCGTTTTATAAATGGAGAAACTGAGGCTGTAAATCATGAGCTCACCTAAGACTACTTGGCCAAGAATAGAATTCGCACTTCCTGGCTTTCATGCTATTATGCTAACCACTAATCTATGCTTCTACCTTGCATCAAGCCCTTAACATTTCTATTCTTGATTACAGCAAGGCGAGGATTTAAGAAAATAATGGTAAGAAATAACCTCATAGAGATTAACTTAATCGGCTGTATCTCATCCTTGAAGCTGATCATATGTGAAATAAATAACAATCTGTTTTCAGTGAGTATCTCTCCACAGCTAAAATTAACGGATTTTTAAAATGTAAGTTTTCCCTTATTGGTGAAATTGGCAGATTTTAAAAATAATTCTTTTTAGTGACTGTGGAGTCTTGTATGCTTCTGAAACTATCCACAGATGTTTAAACGGGCTCTGAGCCTTGGGCAGAATAAGGTAGAAAAATGTTTACAGTACATAGTTGTGAAGGTTCGCTGGAGTATTTTGCCTTAAGCAATACAGAAACTCCTGGGATAAGCATAAAGCACATTTTCAAAGTGAAAGACTGAAGAAAGTAGCAGAAATATTACATAGTAGGGTTAAACACCATTTATAAGGCTGGATTAAAAAGCAAAGACAATGAGGAGTCTTTACACTTCTATTAATAAATCAGTTGTGTCTGCATTCCCACATTAGTTTGCAAGTTAATATATGGAGTTGGCTAAACAACTGGTTATTAATTTTTTGAGAAGAAAAGTTGAATTCAGAAGTCATTTGAATGATTTTGACACGCAGTTCCTCAAATAAGCAAACAAAGCAGTTTGTGTGTATAGGCATCAGATGATTCAGTTCCCTCTATGTTGTGAATTTCATTCTTCAGATGAAATTCCCTTCCACCCCAAAAATAAATACTACATAAGCACAGGTCTGCTGCTCTTGTCCACAGCGCCCTCAGCCTGCTGATTTGGTTTGATTGCTAGATATGGCCCAGTGGTCTGGGGGTGGTTTGTCTCAGCAAATGACAAGAGTATTGTGGTGGGGAGAGCAGAAGCTTTTTTTTTTTCCGTCCATCACCAAGGAGCAAAGCCTTTTGGGCACATTTGCACTACTTTCAGCAGTAATGCAAAATGGGAAATAATTGGGTTGAGGAGCTCTTGGGATATTAGTGGTGCTTCAGGCAGGAAAGCAAGCATTGGAAAATAAACGACAAATTAGTATGCTTAATCTCTTTATTGTGAATCAGATGCCACGGCAGAGGTTCATAATACATTAATAAACACCAGTTAATGCAACCGAGATACTATTCCTCAAATTCACAAGAGTTGTGAGAATTCTTTCCCAAGGCAGCGAGTGTGAGTGTGTGTACTGAATGATATGCAGGACTTTGTGGTATAAACCCAGGGAAAGAATGGTAACCATTACGTGTGTATAGCCCTTAAGCACTTATTGGCACTTTCATGCATATCAACCTGCCTGAGCTTCTCTGTGACCTCCCTGGGAGGGGCAGGTTTTTATGTTTCCCCATTTTACAGATGAACCACCTAACGCTAAGAGAAGTTAAATGACTTACCAAATTTTGCTCATCGTTGGTCAAGCAAGGATTTGAATCTTAATTTTCTGGCTTCAAAGTTTGTGTTCTTGCCACCTCATCACTCCTCCTGCGTGGAATCAAAGTCTATATTAATTATAACTCTATATAGTATAAATTCTGATGTCCTCTGAGTTGAGTCATGTTCTCTGACTGATAATAATTAAGTTCCACAATATTACAAGTATAACTAAATTCCAAAATATTGCTAAGTTACTGATGTTACAAAGTCTTCTTTTACATGTCCTTTATGACATAAAGGAGCCCCATGACATCTTACATATGCAAACTCTGAGACATGCAGAGAGTCACAGCTGTGCCACTTAGTGTCCAGAAGTATTACTAACCGGGCCTGGCAAGGTTAGTATTCGAGGTGCTCTGACTTTTAGCTAATCATATTATGTGTAAAACAAACAGCAGTATCTGAGTCCTGGGTTTCCTACTCTAGCATCTCCAGAATATGACTCAGCCATCAGGAATCTGTTAGTGACTGGGCATCTTTTCAGTAACCCCATCCAACTTGACTCTGGTTACTTCACTGTCTTATACTGCCCAGCCATACAGTGTTCTTTTGTCTTAGCATGATGTTTTGTGATTATTCCAGTATTTGTTGTGAGGGTGAAGTTTTTGTACATGGAACCCCTGCTCTCGTCCCATATGTCAACTCTGTCTTCATTGCTATTAGGCATAGAAAACAAGCATTAAACTATGCCTGTTGGTCAATTGACCAGAGGGGCTTTGGCCAGCCATGACCACATCTATTTGCTCATGCAAGAGCACCTGCAGTATGATCAGTTAGGATTTGATCTCATTAATAATGAGAAAGAGAAGGTGATATCTCAGATATTCAGGAGATGGTAACTATAGGAACTAGATTTATATTTGAGCCAGAGTTATTAACATTTATTTCTAAGAAAGAAAGACTGGTTGGTAAAGAGAAGAAGACAAAACATAGTACATGGTGCAGAATGCTCAAAACAAACATATCCCTCATTTTCTTGCAGCATTTATGAATGCTGTCTATGGGGTCAAAAATGGTTTCTCTCTTTTTAGTTTTGTTCATTATGCAATCCACTGTATGAACAAATAGCTCTGCAGAAATCACAGGCCAGTAGATGCCCAAAAATAACTTGAAGAGAAAAATTATCCATTCAGTGGTTATGTAGACATTACCTGATTTTTAAAAATTTTTTTTCAAGCACTTAAGTGTATCTACCTAGAGTTTTCAGATAAAAGCAAAAAAAAAAAATCTTATTCTCTCACAACTTAAAGTATGTTAAAAAACAAGATTCAGTGGTTATGTAGACATTACCTGATTTTTAAAAATTTTTTTTCAAGCACTTAAGTGTACCTACCTAGAGTTTTCAGATAAAAGCAAAAAAAAAAAAAATCTTATTCTCTCACAACTTAAAGTATGTTAAAAAAACAAAGTTAAAATCATGGATTTAGTTTTTTTATATAATAACTCACTTAAGCATATATCTGACTCTTTAATTTGATTGTTTCTTTTGGTATCTTCTCTTGAGAGTGGGACTTGGAGATTTCCAGGGTAATTATGCCTCTTGCCTTTCTAAGGACAGTCTGTTACTGTTTTCTCTAAACAACTTGTGATCATGTAATGGATAAACAGTATTACCTCTGTTTTAATGACCCTCTGATTTGACAGTGGCCGGCAGTGTGCCAGAGTCAGCTCCTTGGACACTGTTTTTGTTCTACATTCCTCAGTACTACGACAAATAATATTTACGTTTTGCTTGAATAGCTTAAACACCATTTTAGAAGACTTTAGATTGCTTTTGAACATATTTGAATGCATCTTTAGCCATCACTGGGCTTAAAATGGAAACCCTTTTTTCAGCTTATCTGTATTAAACACCTGTAAAAATCAATGGTACTGTATTTTTTTTCTTATAATGCTCTGTTCCTTTAACTAATGCCAGAAATAATGCACAATTTCTTCTGGCCTGTTCTTTTCCCTTTGCTTGATGTTCTGTGGTAGTAAGTGGCATAGTGTATAAGAACTCACTTCTGCTGACTTAATAGTAAAATTGCCAGGTTGATGTTGAAATGCAACCAATTGGAGCCTAATCCTCCAGAAGAAATTTGCTGTCTCTCCTACTGATTGTCGTCCGTCTTCTTCATAATGAATATGCCGAAAGTTTATTTTTTGCAAGCACGCATACTTACATAAATGACCAGTAAGAGAGGTTACAGTTAACTAGTGATTTTTTTAACCGCTGTTATTTTCCTTAAAATCAGAAGTCATTACGTTTATATTGAAAATATTGAGTGGTTTATATGAGCTTTATGCCAAACTAAGATTAGTGTGCTGTAGCCCATTACAAATGTGGAACACTGACCATTTTTTATGAGTTAGAATAAAAAATATGATAATAATGTCTCCTCATCATCATAAAAGGATGATAACAACTAAATGAAATATTTATATTATCTCATTTTGATAGGATCTATCTTCTCCCGTACCAGACACTTCCCCAAGAGCAAACATAGCCTACTGTTTTAAAAAAAAAAAAAAATTGTAGAATTCAAGTTTTTCATATTTGTGCTAATAAATGCAGTAATCCAATATTTTACATATTTTACTGTCTTCAGTTTTTGAAATTTGTTTTTTCCTCTTAAAACAGAGCCCAGCGATGCTGTATGTTTTGATCAGGGCTGTGCATAAAGGCGGGTTCCATTTTAGTTTCTATATGCATCTCCTGCTCGTTCCCAAGTATCGCTTTTTGGAAAGCAGGCTGATTCTTAAACAAAAGTGGATATATTATATATATGTATATATGGATAGGATATTATGATATATCATGATACAGTTTGTTTTGTTTGTTTGTTTAAGAATGAGCCTGACTTTCCAAAGAGCAATACTTGGGAAGTCAGATTTTAGATATAAAATACGTACCACATATGTCATGGATACATATGTACATACACATATACAATCTGCCCTCTGTTACTGGCTGGCATATTCTGTAAACTTCCATTTTAGTTTCTATATGCATCTCCTGCTCGTTCCCAAGTATCGCTTTTTGGAAAGCAGGATGATTCTTAAATAAAAGTGGATATATTATATATATGTATATATGGATAGGATATTATGATATATCATGATACAGTTTGTTTTGTTGTTTGTTTGTTTAAGAATGAGCCTGACTTTCCAAAGAGCAATACTTGGGAAGTCAGATTTTAGATATAAAATATGTACCACATATGTCATGGATACATATGTACATACACATATACAATCTGCCCTCTGTTACTGGCTGGCATATTCTGTAAACCATTCTGTCTTTTCATCACCTACATTTTGAGGCTCTCCAGCCTGTGTCTCTAAGATTGTGTCCCTCCCTTCATGTACTATCTTGTCTTCTTCCCAGATAGACTCTTCCTGGACATTTACATCTTCTTTCAGACATAACATATAGAAACACTGACATATATGCCAATGTAAAGTCATGTAAACATTAATCTGTAACACTGCATGCTCTGAACATAGATATGCAGGTTGTAACCAAGAGCAAAAAGGAATAGAAATGGCCTGGGAAAAGGGTCAGGTGTTTCATTTTACACAAAGCCATCAATGCCTGTCTCAAAGTATCCAGTGCAAGTCTGGGGAAGGGATTCTAGCCCTGGTGTTCTCAATGTGGGAAAGTGGGTGACTTGGCCCTGCTGCTGGTCTGTTGTCACTGTCACACTCATAAAAGATTCTGAGAGTTCCCAGGAGCAGTTTTCAGACATGTAGCTGTGTCACAGTCCTTTCATGTGAACTGAACTGTCCCCCTCTATTCCTCCCCCTCTCTATCTCTCTCTTCCTCATTCCCTGTGCTCATCTCATTGAAGTCAGAGAAAAGAAAAGAGATTTGAGGCTCGCCCAATTTGTTCTGACATAAAGAAATGTTTAGCTCTGAGAAAGGTGGTGGAGGCAAACCGAGTGCCTGACTGACATTTCCACACTGTGTCTGCAAGGATGCCCTCTCCTTGCTCCGTCACCGTGCTGCCTCCTGTCCTTGCAGACAGTGCTGGTCTACCTCTTCTGGTGGTGGTGGTGGGGGGTGACAGTCACCACCTTGTTAGATGGGTCGAGGAAGACACTGCTTTAAGTGAGTGCTTGTTTTCTTCAGGAGGTGTTCAGATGTACTTAAAGCCTA